>NC_058136.1:25164909-25180918 GCF_016433145.1 Gracilinanus agilis | reverse complement strand
ATATATATATATATATAAATATAAAGATTCACTAGCTCCTTGGGTTTCCTGTAAATCTGCAAGCCTGTAAAATAATAAACAGAATTGGTATTCTTCATTTGCTTGGTTTGTTCAGTGTATATGGTTAGGCCCATTTCTTTCAAATGACTATGAAATTCATCAAGGAGAATTTCAAGTTTTCCAGGTTTCAATGCAATTAATACTATATTATTCGCTGTGTGACCCTGGGCAAGTCACTTGACCCCCATTGCCTTCCCTTACCAATCTTCCACCTATAAGTCAATACACAGAAGTTAAGGGTTTAAAATTTAAAAAAAATACTATATTATTTGCAAATAGGAACACTAGCAGACCCTTTAATTTGGATTTTGATTATACATTCCATGCCCAATGGATTTTTGCTACTGCACATACAATCCAAATGAAATTCCACACTTGCTCAATGATATGACAAGCAAGTTCAGTTTCAGAAGAAAGGAAAAAAGAATCAGTTAAGCCCTAAACATGTGTGAGGCTACAAAAGAACTTGGGGATTGATTATTGAAGATTTTGATCTGCTGTCTATAAGAATCTCACAATAATGTAAACAACCTATGTGCTTAAAAGTAAAATAGAAAACAAATATATAAATGAATTATAAACAATTAAATAATTAAGTGATCTTAAATTAGTACAATGATACAACGGCCATTAGTATATAAGCATTAAAACAATCAAATGTTATCTCAAAGAAACTGTTCCAGCTTATAAGGGGACAAAATGGAAAATATACTGTCTGAGCACAGTCTAAAACAAGAAAATAATAGTTATTTTTTCTGTAATGAATTCCTGAAAATAGAGTTTCTATTAACAAGAGTAGTTCTACAGAGAGAATCTCTCCAGTGGGTTCCCATAAATGAGAATGGTCCCATATCTAATCTAGGCAAAACTTTCACCTAGAGTAGCATCTAGGCTCAATTCTGAACCCTCACTCACACTGGCAACTTGGATCATGACTGGGAGGCTGACTACTCCATCTTTCAGGTTTCACGAAGTAATCCCAAAGGGCTGTGATTTTTACATCTATCATTCACAAGCCCTCATCCAATGGGATATCAATTTGTTTTTACAAAGGGAAATACTGAGAAGGTAAAGGAAGGACAGAAATCAGATATCAATGCTCCCAAATTGGAGGCCCACTCTCCAATACGTATGCACTTGGTTCCCTGGTGGAGTAGGACCAAAATAAAAAGGCAAATTACTGAAGCACATGGGTAGAGAACAAATGGAACCTAGGGACACCCTGTGACTTCTGGTTCTGAAAGTCCTTTTTTCTCCTATCAGTGAGATCTCTATCAAATTCAGGTTCACTTCTGGGTGTAGCATCACCCATGGAAAAGTCATGTTCTTGCTCAGCCAAGCTGTCTCCATACAGGATTTGATGTTAGACTGATGGTTCAATCCATAATTGGACCTGAAACAAGGAGGTCACTTCTCAAGGCTATTTACCAGTTCCAGTGGTCTCTTTACTAATACAGGTTGCTGAGGGGACCTATTTCTTTTTGATGGCTCTTCCGACCTTGTGAAATGTACAAAGTTTGCTCCTTCTCTAAATACTCACTCGCCTAAAGTCAGGAAAGAATAAACTGGTACCATGTACTCGGGGACACATGGCAAACAGATGGGAGGTGAGACAACCTTCCCTTCACACATCCAGTGGCTTAATATAACTCTTCACTCAAAAGTGACCAGGGAAGAGAGAAAGAGATAAACTGCTCAAACTTTTTATATGCATATTCAGTTCTAGCTCAGCCTCTACAGGAACTAACCAGAAGACTTTTTATCATAGCTTAGGGCCAGAAATTGGCTTTAGAAGTTCAGATGATTCCACATATGTTCAAGGAACTGGGCCCTCTTTGGCCAATAACCCATTACACTTCAATCAATCACCATTTTTAAGTACCTATTTTGTTGCAGGCACTGTGCTAAGTACTTAATAACAATGAATAGAAAAGAAATAGAAAAAAATCAGTTCAGCAAAAACCACCCACATTTTCCTACTATCACAAAGTAGGAGGGGAGGTACATTATCCTATCACTTCTATGGAATTACTATAGTATATAATTCATACTTAAGACATTTTGTTTGTCCTTTCCATACATCTTGTTGTAGCCATTTGTGTATATTGTTTTCCTCATACACTTACTTCATTTTGTATCAGTGTATAGACACCTTTTCATGTTTCTTATAGATCCTTCATATTTATTGTTTCTTATTATGGAGTTATATTCCATTATATTTACATACTACTATTTGTTTAGCCATTCCTCGTTCAATTAGATCTAACTTCCTTATGACTTCTGGCTTAATTTACAGCAGAAATGCTAATGGGAATGTGGTTCAGATGCATTGTACATCAGTAATACTAATAGGAAAAATAATGTTTGCAGTTTGCTGATCAACCAATAAGTATTTATTAAGCATCTCTATATGCTAGGCACTACGATGGGTGCTGCAGATACAAAGACAGAAATAAAATTCAAGAAGCTTACTTTCCATTCAGGGAGATAATACATGCATATATAGAGTATGATACAAGAACAAGAGAACCTTCGTACCCTCTTCCCCATTTTCTTCCATATCAGTACTGTCACTACCAAAGTGTATGAGCCATAGGTTTCACATTTTTATTGGTTTATAGGTAGCCAAAGACAAAGAGTTCCTCAGCTTGTGGCCAACCTCCTAGCAATAATACTTTCCATATTCATCTCTACTAATCCTTAGCTTACAGAGTGTGTAAACTAGACCCATGTAGTCAAGTCAGATCAGCTAAATACTTGTTTTGAAAATGTATCCATATCAATGTAATTGATATATTAGTGTAAGGAGGAAAAAGGGGGTTTATGGGTTCAATATATTAAAAGGTGGTCGCCAGGGGAAATTTCCCCTATTAAGGAATAATCTCAAGTCAAAATTGACTTTTATGGAGTTTATTTATTTACAATTAGGAAGGTTGAAGGTAGGGAGATAGAGAGAGAGAAACTCTGGCCCAGACCAGAGGTCCGGACCAGGTAAGAATTTAGAGGCCCCGCAGAGGGGCACAGAGGTTAATTATACAAGGCTTCTAGCCACAAGGCCTCCTCCAATAAGAGAGGCCTCCTTAAGGCTAGAGCCTCCAGAAACGCCAAGGGAAGAGAAAGAGAGTCAGCCTAACTTACCCACATGGCAATTGAAAGGGAAGCTGTCTGAGGTCCTACCAGAGTCTCAGCATTCCAGCACTCCTCCATGAACCAGAAGAGGTCCTCACTGGATGCTGTCTTCCACCCAATCCCATAGCTGACTGAGGATCCTCTCCTTTTTTTTTTTTTAATAATTTTTATTTTTTAGAAAAGTTATCATGGTTACATGATTCATGTTCTTAATTTCCCCTTTTTTTTTTTTTTTTTTTTTTTTTTCTCCCCCCCAATAGCCGATGTGCATTTCCCCTGGTTTTAACATATGTCGTCAATAAAGAACTACTTCCAAATTGTTGATAGTTGCATTGGTGTGGTAGTTTCCAGTCTACATCCCCAATCATGTCTGCCTCAACCCATGTGTTCAAGCAGTTGCTTTTCTTCTGTGTTTCCTCTCCTATAGTTCTTCCACTGAATGTGGGTAGCGTTCTTTATCATAAATCCCTCAGAATTGTTATGGATCATTGCATTACTGCTAGTACAGAAGTCCATTACATTCTATTTTACCATAATGTATCAGTCTCTGTGTACAATGTTGTTCTGGCTCAGCTCTTTTCACTCTGCATCAATTCCTAGAGGTCTTTCCAGTTCACATGGAATTCCTCCAGTTTATTATTCCTTTGAGCACAATAGTATTCCATCACTAGCATATACCACAGTTTGTTCAGCCATTCCCTAATAGAAGGGCATACCCTTGTTTTCGAGTTTTTTGCCACCACAAAAAGCACAGCTATAAATATTTCCATACAGGTCTGTTTATCTATGATCTCTTTGGGGTACAGACCCAATAATGGTATGGCTGGATGAAAGGGAAGGCAATCTTTTATAGCCCTTTGAGCATAGTTCCAAATTGCCAGCCAGAATGGTTGGATCAGTTCACAACTCCACCAGGAATGCATTAATGTCCCAATTTGGCCACATCCCCTCCAACATTCATTACTCTCCCCTACTATCATTTTAGCCAATATGCTAGGTGTGAGGTGATATCTCAGTGTTGTTTTGATTTTCATTTCTAATTATTAGAGATTTCGAGCACTTTCTCATGTACGTATTGATAGTTTTGATTTCTTTATCTGAAAATTGCCTGTTTATGACCCTTGCCCATTTATCAATTGGGGTATGCCTTGATTTTTTATACAATTGATTTAACTCCTTGTATATTTGAGTAATTAGACTCCTGTCAGAGTTTTTTGCTATAAATATTTTTTCCCAATTTGTTGTTTCCCTTCTGATTCTGGTTGCATTGTTTTTGTTTGTACAAAAGCTTTTTAATTTAGTATAATCAATCATCCCATTCACATTCAGAGTTATAATTATCAGTTGTGTATTCCCCAACATTTTGGTATCCTCTCTTCGTTCTACCCCTTCTTCTTAGGCTATTTCCTTTTAAACCAGTGATTTGTTTTAAACTAGTACCCCTTGTCCCCTCCCTTGATTTACTACCCTTTCTACCCACTCCCTTGTTATTCCCCTCTTTTTATTTTTAAGGCCTAATGAATTCCCTCTCCCTTCTCCTCCCCTCCCTTTTTTGACCTCCCCACTCCTCTGCTCCCCTTGGTTTATCCCTTCTGACTTTCTCAGTAGGGTTAGATACAGTTCTATATATCAATGGATATAGCTACTCTTCCCTCTTAGGGTTAATTCCACTGAGAGTAAGGTTTAAATATTACCTCTTAATGTTCTCTTCCTCTCCTTCTTATAATAGTATTCATCCCCTCCCCTTCCCATGCCCTTTTTGTGTGTAAGAGAATATCCCATTTTTCTTATTCATTCAAGTTTCTCTTGGTGTCCTCTACTATTCACTCCCCTCTTTCCCACCCACCCCCTTATCATCTTAGACCATTTAGTGCTCCAACCTCTTCCTGTGAATAATTCTTCTAATTACTATAATAGTGGATACTATAATAGTGAATAGAGTTGCTCATCAATTCTTTTGATTTGGGGGCATCTTTTTCTAATTCCCCAATTCTAGCCTTTAGAGACTGGTTTTCAGCTATAATCTTTTGGTTTTCCTTTTCAATCTGGTCTGTTTGGTTCTTCAAGGCTTCCAGCTGGTCATTTCTGGTCTTCAATTTGCTTATCAATTCATTTGATTTCTGAGCCTTACTTTCTAATTGCGAAATTCTGCCTTTTAAACTGTTATTTTCTTGCCAGTTCTCTACCATCTTTCTCCTAATCTTGGATTTGAACTCTTCAATAGCTTGTGACCAGTTTCATTTTTTGGGAAGGTTTGGATATGATTACTTGTTTGCTCTCCTCTGCTGTTTGCTCTGTTGTCTGGATTTTTTCTGTGTAAAAGTTGTCGAGTGTTAAAGATTTCTTCTTGATCTTTCTCTTCTGGGGTTCTTGTCTCTGGCTTGGCCTTGTTAGCCTGGCGCCCTCTCAGCTTTACCCTCACTCCCAGGGTCTGTCTGTGCTCTTTGGGCTCCTGAGGTCTCAGGTCTAGTTGTTCTCAGGGTCAAGCCTCCTGGTGGTCCCCTTGTTTGTTCCTCTGCCTGAAGCTCCTTTAACAGTCTCAGAGTGCTGCTTCCACAGTCATGCACCCCTCTGAACTGGGTCCCCACCCACGGTCCGCACCTGCACTCAGGGTCTGTGTTCAAAGTCCACACGTTCTTTAGCCTCTTGGGGTCTTAAGTCTTGCTACTCTCAGGAACAGGCCCTGGTGACCCCAGGTAGCTGCCAAGGACTTAATGGATGCCCCAAACTTGCTCTAGCTCTTGTGCGCTGGCTTTGGCCCTGTAGGTGGTGTGGGGGAGAGGGGGTTGCTCAGCTCACGTTTTAGTGAGAACTGTTTCACCCCCTTATAGCATGGAAATTCCCCGATCCCACATACCTTCAATGCTGTGCCCTGTTGTGGGGTCCCTTCGTTCATCTGGATTTGTTTTTATGTCCCCTTGAGGAGTCCTATATGTTTCAGTTAGGAGAGGTCAAGCAGCTGATTTTTACTCTGCCACCATCTTAACCTGGAACTGGATCTTCTCCTTTTAAAGGGGTCACTTATGTGTCACTTCCTGCTCTTCCCTCCTAATTCACATGTCCAATCACAATAGATGCTTTCTCATAGAAAGCGTAGGGGGCAGTGCCTCAATTTTGATTGGTTACTCACTCTATCACAGGTGGGTTAGGACCTCCCAGAATTGGAAGGTTCTCTCACCTTTGTGTAGACTTAATTTAATTATCACATTAGGGAACAATTTTAGTATATTTTGCTTATATTTGTGAATGATTTTTTCTCAGTGAGAAAGAGAAAATTGCAAGCAGCTGAAACAAGCACAGTATATATACACATACATCAAACAACTACCAGCTACCTAAGTACACCAAGTTCATTGAACCTCAAGGTCAGATAACACCACTTCCAATGCTGACTTCTATAAACCAACTTCAGGTGTTTTTCAAGGTAATGTGGCATATTTATTATATATCTTGTGGCACAGCAGGAGCTATGGATTGAGAAAGGCTGATATGCCCTACCCCATTCTTCACCTTCTATCACTGGCCAGTCTTTGCCAGTCTGGGCCCTCTGAGAACCTGAGTACAGACAGAACTGTAACCTGAGGCCACTGATATCATCACCAAGTATTGTAGTATTTAAGTATTTTGACAATTTGACATGTACAAACTGTATTAACATTTTTATTAGGTTCCTTTTTTAAAAAAACACTGTTCAGGGGTATTATGCCCCTTATCTTCACTTTTTCCATAAACCCTGTGTTTTTTATTGCATGATTTTGTATAGCAGAGTGATTTTGAGGAACTTACATGACATGTTATAGGAAACTATACTACATGCCTTTCCAACTTGTTAGAACCTGACTGAGCTTGTGTCTCTTTGGTGGAAGCTTATACTGGTGCTAAAAAGGGAACAACTTTCATGCTTTCATAGGAGCAGGGTAGCTATTCCACTTGGCCATGAAAGCAAAAAAAAAAAACAAACAAAAAAAAAACAAAAAAAAACATTCATAGCCACACTCTTTGTGGTGGCAAAAAATTGGAAAATGGAAAAAAAAAAGATCAGATTCTCCTCCAAGTAGCAGACTTGTGTTTGCAGCATAAACATAAAGCTCAGAACTCTTCAACTTTCTGATTCCGCCCCATTCCTGAAGAGTTATCAGTACCTACACATTTGCTTCAGCAGGCTAGTTTGACTAAACTGGCCATGTGAGCTTGTTTATTAACTTCAGTCAGGTAGTGCTACTGAAAACTTCATATTAGACTGGGGTTGCCGTCAAACTCCAGTCATGTGTCATTCAAGTCCATTAATCACCCAATGGACTCATTATGTTTCACTCAAGTTCCATCATTTTCAATCAATTTCACAGAGATTATAAGAGGGCTTTATTGCCAGCTCAAAAATTGTGTTGAATAGAGTTGGGGTCACCCAAGGGAAGAGGCATAGAACAGATTCACACTGCCAACACTATTAACATTTAGGACAGTGAAGAAACATGCCATCAAGTTAGCTTGTTACTGTCTTTGAAATAGTCTGGAAGTTCACTTTTTAAAAGAATGTATTCAAGTACATTGTGATACATTTGTTCTACCACAGAATCTATCATTTTTCAACATTTTGAGGCTTTTCCTAGGATTCTTTGATGACAAAACTAAACGTCTTTGCCTCATTCTGTGATTACACAAAGACTCCATCAGATCAATGCTGAGTCTTCATGCTCAGTAACAAAGCTGTAATACTGGGCCTGAATAAGATGGAACTGTTTAAACTGACTGATGGAATCACCCTGTAACCCTGGGATTCATGGGGATCTATAAACATTTAAGTCATTTAAATGAGCTCCAAGGAACTGGGATGATCATACTCAACAAAGCCATGTTTGATTGTTCCTTAGGTAGGGGATGGTTTATTTTAGAGCGCTTGATATGTGATAGAGCAAAAAAGAACATTGCATTTAGAGATGAGGAACACAAGTTTTAGCTCTAGCTCTGCCTCTAATTTGCTGTGTGATATCCAACAATCCACTTGTCCTCATTGGGTTTCAATTTTACCACTGAGGGTAGATGACATCCTCTCTAAGGCATAGTTTAAAAAATTATTTAGAATATTTTTCCATGGTTACATGATTCATAATCCCCTCTCCCCCTCCCGAAGCCAACAAGCCATTCCACAGAGTTATACATGTACCATTGTTCAAAACGTATTTCTATGTTATTCATATTTGCAGTAGAGTGATCTTTTAACATCAAAACCCTAATCACATCCCTATTGCACTAAGTGATCGAGCATGTATTTTTCTAATGCATTTCTGGTTCCACAGTTCTTTCTCTGGATGTGGGTAGCATTCTTTCTCACAAGTTCCTCTGGATTGTCCTGGGTCATTGCATTACTGCTGGTAGAAAAATCTGTTACATTCGATTATGCCATAATGTATCAGTCTCTGTGTACAATGTTCTTCTAGTTCTGCTCCTTTCCTATGCATCAATTCCTGAAGGTCTTTCCAGTTCACATGGAATTCCTCCAGTTTATTGTTCTTTTTAGCACAATAGTATTCCATCACCAGCAGATACCACAATTTGTTCAGCCATTCCCTAATTGAAGGGCATCCCCTCATTTTCCAATTTTTTGCCACCACAAAGTGTGTGGCTATGAATATTTTTGTATAAGTCTTGTTCCTTATTATCTCTTTGGGGTATAAACCCAGCAATGGTATGGGCTGGGTCAAAGGGCAGGCATTCATTTAAAGCCCTTTGGGCATAGTCCCCAATTGCCCTCCAGAAAGGTTGGACCAATTCACAACTCCACCAGCAGTGTATTAGTGTGCCAATTTTGTC
Source organism: Gracilinanus agilis (assembly GCF_016433145.1). Lineage (NCBI taxonomy): Eukaryota > Metazoa > Chordata > Mammalia > Didelphimorphia > Didelphidae > Gracilinanus > Gracilinanus agilis. The sequence continues at coordinate 25,171,918 of NC_058136.1, read as the reverse complement.
ACATTCCCTCCAACATTTATCACTTTCCTTAGTTATCATATTGGCCAATCTGCTAGGTGTGAGGTGCTACCTCAGAGTTGTTTTAATTTGCATTTCTCTAATCAGGATGAATTCTAAAGCATCTTTCAGCTTTAACATTCTAAGGATCCCTGACTTTGCATCTGAGAAACAAAAGATCAGATTCTCCTCCAAGTGAGGAGGGTGATTTTTTTAAAGGAAAATTAAATTCTGACTTTGGGCCTTGGAAAACCAGCATCTCTGTATGGTCACACAACTATCCAAAGCCCCGAGATGTGCCAGATGAATTTTAGTTTGTTTGAATTTACCAATGGTGACCAGGCCACAGGTTTGGGGTGCTTAATGTACTCTGGTCATTCATGAGCCTGTTTCCTTGAAAAGGTTATACCTATGTGATGCTAGAGCACTGAACCTATAGTTAGAAAATCTAAGTTGAAATCCTGACTCAGATACTCCCTAGCTGTGTGACTCTGGGGAAGCCAGTTAACCTAATATTCAGTTTCCTCATTTGTAAAATGAATAGGTGGATTCGCTGGCCTCTAAAGTCTCTCCTAACTCCAAATTTATGATCCTATAATAAATTTCTTTCTAACCTACTAATATAGATTTATCAATATAATTAAACAGGTTATTCACAGTTATCTGTGCTAGAAGAAAGGAAAAGCAGAGCAGTAATTCTTGACCCCCAAAATCACTACCCTCAAGTATCCCACATGGTGGCAAGCCACTCTCTTAGCTCTCTCTTACCTGCCTCTTAGGCACTTTGACATTTAGCATATTATACTCATCTGTGTCTGTGCACATTATGCCCTTTGCTATATAATGTTTTTGAGGGGACGACAAACTGTGGATTTCTCTTTGCATCATCCACCCCCATCCTATCACCTACTTCAAAAGCTTTTACATAGTAGACATTTAATATGCATCTGTGGGCATACTGAGCAGTTTCCAAAACTCTACCACCACCTCCATTATGCCTATAATTTAGAGTTGCCAAAATACAACCTGCTTTTTATCAGCAGAGGCCTAAAATTTAGACCTTAAGATGGTGCTAGCTCTCCTAGAAGTCTGTGCAAATGGGTTCAAGAGCTGGTGGCAGTTCCTTAGACATTGAAGCCCCTGTTCACAATGACTGTTATGACTGTTCTGCCGATAAGCTTGGAGTCATAGTCCACTATCATAAATATCAGAGCACCAACAAAAGCAGGATTTGTGGGCTTTTACCCCATGGAACTGATTTTAGAGGGTGCTGACAGCAACTGCAGTTCTTCAGCGACACAGAAACAACAGATCTTAGTACCTACTTAGCAACAATAATAAATCAATAGAGGAAGCTATGAGAAGGCAAGTTGAAGTAATCTACTATATACCCTGATGTACTCCACCTCTACTTCCACCCTTGGCAGTATCATTAGTCCAATGGCCCTGGGTCCCCGCTCCCTCCTCACAAAGAGGTGGTCCCATCCAGTGGTAGCCTATTCAGCAGCAGCAATCACATATATCCCCTATCCTCCCACTCCCTACTACACAGGCTGGTGTCAGGACTCCTTTAAATGAAGGCACACTTTACACTCTTTGTCCATGGTAGAGTTTCTAGTATTTTCCTCAGGCACAAAAAATCCTAGTTATTGTTCTGACAAGTATAATAGGCCAATGAGCAGATATATGTCTAGGTCAAATAGAGCCACACAGTCTATTTACTTAGGGTGCAATCAGAGTAGCCAAGCTTGGAACATGTGCAGGGTGCCCTACAATGGAAGATTACCTCCAATTGACATGACCCAAAGTTCTGGTGCAAAGAAGCTAAAATGTCTTAGATCCCAAGTGTATAGCCTCATGGGGAGAAAAGGGCTGTTCCCAAGTACTCTTCTGTCTTCAGCATTTTTTCTCTCCTAAATGCTACAATCAAGTATGCTAAAAACAGGAGTCCTGTTATTCTGCAAATAAATGTTACTGTGAGCCAAGTGTGATCACTGGGCAACCTGATAGTGGAAATAGGGAACTCCTGCCAGAAAGGACTCCCATCAGCACACACACGTGTATGCATGCCATATGACAAACTTGGTGGCAACAAGGTCACAATGAAGAATTGCCATACGAAGCTCTGTCTTGTCGATGGCCCAAATCTCTGTGCTTTGGGTCTGTCCTGAGTATGCTCCCATGGCTAGGCAGGGATGCAGTTTCCTTGGCAGATTTGACAATGGGGAGCATTTATTGTTGAATGTCAGTTTGGGGCCACAATGTAAACTTGGCATTGCCTTCCAGTCATCTCATTATTCTGTGCTGGAAAAGTCCTCATCACCCTTGTGTATATGTCGAGGGGCTTTGTTGAGAAAGCAAGCTTTGAAATGCAGCCAATAAAGCCTAGGGCTTTCTTTATGATATGCTGTTTCCCTAAAGCACTGCTGCAAAGCAAAATAAGGACACGTCATACCTTCCCTTCTATCCTTCTACACTTCATTCCATCTATGAAGCTATTTAACAAATGCTTTCAACTTTTTCTCCTTTTCAAGGCCTTCCCTCAAATAAACTGTATACCTAAACCAGTTAAACCTTGTTCCTAGAAGCAAAATGATTCAATTAGTTCTAACTCCTCAATAATCATTTAAAAAAATGAATTCTAGAAAGAACCTTACTTGGGGAGTAAGGAGATCTGTGTTCAAGTACTGACTCTGCCAGTAAGTTTTGTGAGACCTCAGAAAATATACTTACCCTCTCTGATCCCTAGCTTCCTCCCCTATAAAAGGAGGAAAGAAACTTTTTTAGGATCTCTTCTTGCTCTCATCTATAGTCCCATAAACTATTTTGACAGTGTGTATTTTTAACATATTTTAATAACTATATTCTAATATGATTGCTTCCTTTTGGAATCCAATGAATGTTGCTCTGTGAATTTGAAAACCTAGTTCTGAAAAGGGGACCATAGGCATCACTAGACTGCCAGAGGGATCCAGGACATACAAAATGAAGAGATACCCCTGGTGTAGATAGTCTAAGTTTAACCCTGCTGCCTTGTTAGCAAAATATCCTTTGACTAAGAAGAAATCCCCAAAAGAACTGAATTTAATTCAACAGAAACTTATTAAATACTTGCTAAATGTAAGGCACGATGCATGGTAGAGTTTGGATAACCAGAGAGGAAAAAGAAAACCAGTTATTGCCCTTAAGCATCTTAAATTCAACTGCAGGATCTAAACAGAAACAGATAAGTAAGTATAAAGTAATTTGAGAAATGAAAGAATGCATACAAACTAAGGAAAAGGCTTACAATGCACTATTGATCTCACTGTTAATTATTTTTATATCAGAAGACAATGGCACCACTATCAGACAGGCAAACTACAAGTAGCCTCTGATAGTAGAATTATCTGACATAGATGAAATCTGTACAGTGCGCTTTAAGGTTTTCAAAGTATTTTTTTTTTATTTTAAACCCTTAACTTCTGTGTATTGACTTATAGGTGGAAGAGTGGTAAGGGTAGGCAATGGGGGTCAAGTGACTTGCCCAGGGTCACACAGCTGGGAAGTATCTGAGGCCGGATTTGAACCTAGGACCTCCCGTCTCTAGGCCTGGCTCTCAATCCACTGAGCTACCCAGCTGCCCCCGGTTTTCAAAGTATTTTGAGTATATATTATTTTATTTGATCCTCTATATGAACCATGTGAGTTAGGTGTCATTATCATCCCCAGAACTGGAGACTAAGGCTCAGATATGGTATATGACTTACCCACATTCACAAAGTAAATGACACAAGTGGGAAGTGAACCCATGTCTTCCTGTCTGGTTAGAGTTCAATCACTGTACCATGATGCCTTAGAACAGTGATGGTGAACCTATGGCATAGGTACCAAAGATGGCATACAGAACACTCTCTGTGGGCACATGAGCCATCACTTAACCTCTGTTTGTCTCAGTTTCCTTCATCTGTTAAATGGAAGTAATAATAGCACCTATTTCTCAGGGCTGTGGTGAGGATCAAATGAAAAAATAATTGCAAAAACTCTTAGCATAGTGCCTAGTAAATAGTAAGTGCTACATATATAGTAACAATTATTATTGTAGTTATTACTATTGTTATTACCTTTTTGACAGGAGTATGAAAATTTCAGGTCAAATAGACATAGGCAAATAGTTGCAGATAATATCAGCAATGTTGAGAAAACCCCTCCTGCCCTTCCCCACACTGGAAAGAATGATCTTAGGAGTCCATATTGCCCCACGGCTCTCCTCATATAGACTTCTTATAATCTCAAGTCCTGTGAAATTGCACTTAAGAGCCAAGGTCATATGGTGGCTTCCACAATACCTCTAGAAGGGAGTGCCTCCCTCATTACCTTGTAATTATTTTGTAAATTTTAATATATGTATGTGTTGTCTCTCCCAATAGAATATAAGCTCCTTGAAGGTAAGGCCTGTTTTATTTTTGTCTTTGGATTACTTAGTAAAAGGCCCAGTGCCTGGTTTATGAAGATAGTGTCTGAAAATGGAATTAACATATCTTAACCAAGGGTTAAGATAAAGAAATTATTATCATTTAGGGAAATGGACTACACCTAAAAAGGGCTGGGAAGAATAGATTTGCCAAGATTTGCCTAGAGACTTGTGGATATAATTGAAGATTTTAGAATGACAATGGGAGTGAGGGAGGGGAAAAACATCTGTTAAATCAGATTCAACAAAGAGTGGCAGATAACAGTGTAAGAATGTCAGGTAGAAAGATTCAGTAGTAGACAGAAGATTATATTGAAGAAGAAAAAATAGAGAGAGCCTCAGCCATCTATATGTCAATGTCCAAAGTATGGACAAAAAACACAGTCAAGTAGAGATCTTATCCCAAGGAGGCAAATTAAATCTCAAAGCAATCACTGAATCTTAGGGGATGTGATTTATAGCTTAAATACAGCAATGGAAGGGCACAACTAATTTAAAGGAATATATTATATGGGGGGTAGCAGATAATAGAATTAATTGTTATAGCTAGCATTTTTTATAGCACCTACCATATGCCAGGTAGGTGCTATTATTATCCCCATTGTACAATTAAGGAAACTGAGTCAAACAGAAGTTAAATGATTTGCCCAAGCTCACATAGCTAGTAAGTGTTTAAGGCTGGATTTGAACTAAGGATTTCCTGACTCCAGGCCACGCACTGTATCCACTATGTCACCTGACTACCTTGGGGAACTGGAAGAAGGATTTATTAAGTGCCTACTGTAATGGTTAGAATGAGTGGTCACCAAAATTGTAATTAACCCTTAAGTCACAAGACTGTTAATAGTTAGATTTATTAGTAAGTAAAAGAAAATAAGATAGAAATACAGAAAGGAGGTGAAGACTTTCCTAGCCTAATAATCCAGAGCCTAACAACTCAGTAAATAACTCCAAATCTCAGCCTCAGAAAACAACAACCCCCTCAGCTTCCTGCTGGGTCTCATCTTTTAAGTCCTCACTACACCCACTAGCTCTCCAACATCACTTCCCCCGCCAGGAACCAATCACAGCTCCTCAATTATCCTGGCACCACCCAGGGGGGAAGTGCCTGTGGGATCAATTTTGTGGTTGCTGATTGACTCAAATTTAAAACAAATGGAAAGGAAGTCCAAATTTCTGATTGATCAAGTCAAAACACAGATTCCCTTTTCACACTACTATGGTGCTGGGCATTGTGCTAAGAGCTTGAAAAAAATCTTGCTTAATTCTCATAAGAATCTAGGGAAGTCGATACTATTATGATTTCTCTTTTACCAATAATGAAAAAAGGGAGTCATAAGTAACTTGTCCAGGGTTGCACAGGTAGTGTCTAAGGCTACATTCAAACTTAGGTCTTTCTGACTCCAAGTTCAGCAATCCCAGTTGTCACCTAAATAGAGGAGCATTGTATATTCCTATGGGAAAATCCATGTCTGGTGGGTGAGGTGGGGGTAGAGGTTAAGAATACATGATGGAGAGCATTTAAATGGTAGAAACAAGATATTGTATCAGACATATGTTATAGATCAACTGAGCAGGAGGTGACCTATAAATCTTTTAAATCTATTAAAATCTTTAAGCAGATAACAAATCTGGCACAAAGACATGATCTGAAATTTCAACAATCAGGAATATCAACTCCCTAATCATTTACTATATCTCTCTATTTTGCTAAAAGCAGACTATCTGATCAGATGTCTACTCACCTTGATAACAATTGCATTCTTCATAAGGGAGAAAAAGTGACAAAAGGAATTGCACTTCTGGACTTAATTCTAAACAATGAGGAATACATGGATGTATAGTAAGAATGATAGAAAGTTTATCATGCTAACACTGATGAAATATAAGGAGAACACCAGGGATACCATGAAGTCCACCAAAGATTGAAGAGTCTGGATTTCAAAGAGCTCCCCAGAGTAAGAATGAATGCCTGATTCTGTGTGACTCTATTACTCCCCTGTCAGGAAATAGCTATCGTGTTTCAATAGGAGTTCTATGGAACTGTGGTTTATAATTCATTGATCAGAGAGCTTAAGTCTTTTAGGTTAGCTTTTAAAAAGTTGTTATTGTATAAGTTGTTACTTATATTGTATAAGGTTCTGCTTACTTTACTCTGTTCACATAAGTCTTCCTATGATTCTTTTAAACAGTTTCTTTCCTATAGGCTGACACAGGAACTTGTTTTGCTTGACTGTGTATATTTGTTTCAAACAGGGCAACTTATCGGGATCACACAGTTAATAAATGTTTGAGGCTGTATTTGCACCCATGAATATGAATCTTCCTGACTCCAGGCCAGGTTCTCTTTTAACTGTACCACCTAGCTGCCCTACAGTCAAAACTTAGAAGAAGAGATTTTCTGATACTGCTGGGGACCATCCTCTAGAATACTGTTTTATAAGTCATCGCTAGGTTGAGTTGGGGAAGGAGAGAGGGAGAGGGAGAGAGGGAGAGAGGGAGAGAGGGAGAGGGAGAGGGAGACGGAGACGGAGAGAGAGAGAGAGAGAGAGAGAGAGA
>NC_058136.1:25139957-25164668 GCF_016433145.1 Gracilinanus agilis | reverse complement strand
AGAGAGAGAGAGAGAGAGAGAGAGAGAGAGAGAGAGAGAGAGAGAGAGAGAGAGAGAAAGAGAGAGAGAGAGAGAGAGAGAGAGAGTGCTCAATGTAGTAACAGAATTTTTTCTTTGAGAGTTCACTTATGATGTCTTCAATTTCTTTTTCTAAGATAGGGTTATTTAAGTATTCTATTTTCTCTTCTGTTAATCCAGACAATTTATATATTTGTAATATTCATCCATTTCACTTATATTGTTAGATTCATTGGCCTATTATTGGGTAGCTTTACCTTTTAAATTTTTGATACTAGTAACCTGGTTTTCTTTTTAAATGAAATTAGCCATTGGTTTGTTTGTTTTATTGTATATTTCCCCATAAAATCAGATCCTAGTTTTATTCATTTCTTTAATGATTTTACTTCCAATTTTATTAATCTCTCCTTTTATTTTCAGAATTTTCAATTTGTTGCTTAATTGGGAACTTTTAATTTGTTCTCTAAGTCTTTTTTTTGGTATGCCCAATTCATTGATCCAGTTTTTCTCTATTTTACTGAGGTAAGCATTTAGAGAGACAGTATAAATTTCCCCCTACATACTGCTTTGGCTATGTCTGAAAAAATTGCCTTTGTCTTTAATGAAATTATTTATTGTTTCTATGATTTCTTGTTTGTTCCATTCATTCTTTAGAATTAGATTATTTAGTTTCTAGTTAATTTTAAACCTCTGTTTCCATGGTCCTTATTGAATATAATTTTATTGCATTATGATCTTAAAAGGATGCATTTACTATTTCTGCTTTTCCGCATTTGGTTATGACATTTTCATGTCCTAACAGACAATTTTTGTGAAGATGACAAGTATAGCTGAGAAAAAGGTATATTATCCTTTGCATTAACATTCAATTTTATCTAGATGTCTATCATATTTAACTTTTAAAAACTTCTATTCATCTCCTTAACTTCTTTCTTGTTAATTTTATCTAGTTCTGAGGGGCAAAAATTAAAGTCTAAAAAACTAAAAACTAGTTTAGTTTTACTATTTCCTCCTGTAACTCATTTAACTTTACCTTTAAGAATTTAGATGCTGTGCCATTTAGTATTGATGTTACTTCATTGTCTTATGTTACCTTTTAGCCAAATGTAGTTTCTCTGCTTATCTCTTTTAATTAGGTCTATTTCTGCTTTTCCTTTGTCTAAGATCTCCACTGTTACCCCTGCTTTTTTTTTTTACTTCGGATGAGGCATAATAGATTCTGCTCCAGTATCTTATTTTTACTCTCTGTGGTACTCTCTGTATCTCTCTGTTTCAAGTGCATTTTTTGCAAACAATATTTTTGGATTCTGTTTTTTAATTCTTTCTGCTATCTGCATCTGTTTTATGGGTGACTTCATCCCATTCCCATTCCCAGTTATAATTATTAATAGTGTATTTTCCTCTATCCTTTCCCCCCTATTAATCCTTCCTTCTCTTTCTCTTTTTATTCTGTCCCTCCTCAAAAGTCTACTTTGCTTCTAACCATTGTCTCTATTCATCTGATCTTCCTTCTATCAGCATCTTTCTCTTATCCCCTTCTCCCCTTACTTGCCTATAGGCTAAGATAGATTTCTAGCTAATTCCAATGAGAGTAAGGTTCAAGTATTCTTGCCACACCCCATATATTTTCCACTCCACTGTAAAAGCTCTTTCTTTGGCCCCTCTTCTATGTGAAAACATTTTCTCAATTCTTCCTCTCCCTTCCCCCTTCTGCTTAGGAGTCCTCTTTTCTCTCCCCTTCATTTTATTTTTTTGAAATCCTTTTATCATACTCAACACACACTCATGCACTCTATCTATGTACACTCTTTCTAATTGCCCTAATAATAATAAAGATCTTAGGAATTACAAGAGTTTTTAGGTGAGTTTCTGCCTCTATTTTGCCATCTTGGCTCTGCTTGATCCCCACAATTATTTTAAAAGGTTCACAGATTCCAGGTGAAGAATCTCTGTATTTGAGTAATATCCAAATGGGATGAAACATGTGACAGGCTTTTTAGTTGAATTGGGAGCTAGAAGAAGATTAAAGAAAGCATTGGGGAAGGGAAAAAATGGAAAGGACAAAATAAGAGAAGGCCAAATGATTTAACCTCTGTTTTTCTTGTTATCTGTAGCAAGGAGAATGGTCTTCAGCCTGAGAAGTAGCAGATTAAAATGACTGACAGGGAATTAAAACCCAAGATAAGCAGAAGGAAAGGAAAATTGTACCTAGGATACCCAAGATGAGTTCAAATCGCCAGGTTCTGGTGAAGGGCATCCCAGGGGACTGAAAGAATTTGCGGGTTGTTTGGTATTCCATTGAAGACTATCTTTGAAAAGGTGCATTGGTCTGCCCAAGAAAGGTAGGATTTATATCTAGGCTGGAGGTCCAAGAAGCCACTCTGCAAAGAACTCAAACTCATGGTTATAGCTTTAGGTGAGATCTATTGGACGCATACAGAGAATTATCAAGTAAACATAACATTGTCATCACTCCAAGCTCCAGAATTCCAAAATATATAGTATATACCTGGGTTGGCCAACTAGCAAGGTATCCATATAATTTGGGACAATGATCCAGAGCTGAGTGATCTGACTTTCTCTGGTGCTAAAGGGTTTCATATTTTTTTTTAAAAAGGAGTGGGTGAGAAAAGCATTAATGAATCTCAGTGTTCATGACTACCCAAATTAATCTACTGATTTAATGTTCTACCAATCAAATTATCTAGTTACTTCAGGTAATTAGAGAAAAGGAGAAAATTTGTATGAAGGAACAAAAGGTTAAAAATATCAAGGAAAATGGCAGAAAATGAATAGGTAAAGTGTTGGCATTACCATATCTCAAATTGTAATATAAAAGCAGTGATTATAAAAAAAATCCCTAGCATTGAATAAAAGATTGCAAATTTGATTCATGAAATAGATTAGATATTCAATACTTAGAAGATAAGAGGACTAATATTTGATAAACCTAAGGAAATTTTGTTCTATAAGACCCACTGGGAATTCCTTCTATTAGTATAAACCTCAAGGAGGTCAATAGCATAAAGACTTCATAAATACCAAAACATGTATAGCAATAATTTTTGTGGTAATAAATTGGGATCTAAATCCAATCAAATGGAGAATGACAGAAGATATTATGGTTTATAAATGTGATGAAATATGATTAAGATAATTATGAAGAACTAAGAAAAACATAAGAAAACATGTATGAACTGATTCAGAACAAAGAAAACCGAACTAAGAGAATAAGTGCAATGACTAAAATTATAAATATTAAACAATAATAAAAGATAGAATTCAAATTAAATATAATAACCACTTTTGATTCTAGAGGAACTATTACCAAATACATTTTTCTCTTCTCAGTAAGGAAGTGGTGGATTTTGGGGGTAGAATATTGAATATTCTGACAAACACTACATGATTTGGTTTTGTTTGACTGTCTGTTATAAAGGGAGGATTCTGAGAGTGGGCGTGGGGTGCAGAATGGAGTGTTAAGAAAGCACTCTTAAGAAAAAAAGAAGGCATAAAATACCTCATTTATACTTTAAAAACTTAATAAAACTTAAAAAAAAGATCTGCTAAGAAATGGAAAAAATTATGGCATAAAGTATGGTTAAAATACCTTAATAATAGATGCTACATTCCAAATGGATAAATTATCTAAATGTAAAAAATAGGGAGAGAATCATAGATGTGGATATGGGGAAATTCTTGACTATCTAGAATATAAATGAATTTATAAAAGACAATGTAGAGCAGGAGTATCAAACTCAAATAGAATTAAGGGACACTAAACTACATAAAGATTTCTGGGGACCACAAACTGCCTTAGAAAATTACATATTAGTATTATTTGTTTTCTATTATATTTTTATTTATTTTGTAAAATATTTCCCAATTAGATTTTAATCTGCTTTGGCCATACCATGTGTTTGGCATACCTGGTGCAGATTATTTTAATTATGTAAATATTAAAAAGGTTTTGCATAAATAAAACAATGAACCTAAAATAAGAAGAAAAGAAATGGAATGGGGAAAGTTGTAATGTTAAATATCACTGATAAAATGACCTAGAGAATCTATATAAAGAACTGATAAAAATCTAAAGTATAAAAATCCATTAACCAATAGATAAGTGATCAAAGGACATCAATATTTTGAGAAGAAATAAAAAATTATAGCTATCTAAAAAGTTGTTTAAAATGGCTAGTAATAAGAGAAGTATAATTTGAAACAAATCGGAGATATTACCTCAAATCTTATGAATTGATAAAGAATATAAAAGATGAAAAAATTCCATGTCTGAGAAGCTATAGGAAGACAGGTATGATAATCCAATGCTAGTGGAGCTTAAATTGTTCAAACTGTTTTTGAAAGCAATCTGGAGTTAAACTGAAAAAGTAAGAAAATTAGGTATATCCTCTGATCCTGTGATTCCATCCCACGACTGAGTTTATAACCTACGAATATTGCTGAAAGGAAGAAAATATCCATCATACAAAGATGTTTATAGCAGTGCTGTTTATGACAGCAAAAAATCGGAAACAAAATTTTGGGCAATAGTTGAAGAAACTGTAATATATGAATATAATGTAATATTACAACATAAGGAATGATAGATGAAAACAATTCAAAGAAATATAGGAAGAGCTGAATGATATAATGGAGAATGATGAAAGCAGATACAAAAGAACAACATATACAATGACTAGAATTATATAAATGGGGAAAATATTAAATGACAACAAAACCCTGATCAAATATAACAAAGAACATTGGCAATAATTGGTTGACATTAAAAAATAGATCCTTGACATGTGACCTGAGAAAGTCACTTAACTTCTTAGCCAGATCTGTAAGAGAGTTAGATTGATGCCTATAGCACCTCTGATCCTCGGTTGTTGGGAAACTCAGAAGAGAATATATTTAAAGGGCTTTGCTGACTTTAAAGGGCTATATACATTTCATCTATTATTATTATTAATATTTTAACAAACGGAAAGATTACAAAAGTATAAGGACATATACAATCAGTCATGCTCTCCTTTATGAGGTTTTTCTTAACTGTTTTCTGGGAGTGTGCTCTGTGAGTGAATTTGTTTAGGTCTTTTCACTATGCCAAAATAGAATTTTGTCAACTAAAAAGGAAAGAAGAACGAAAAGTACTAAATATGTATTCCTGGTCATGATTAGTGATTTTATCAAAGCCTGAAAGGATATTCTTTTCTGGATGGCAGTGCACAGGCTGGCATTGTGGGGAACAAGCTCAGGATGAATGATACATGCCTGTTCTCTCTCAAAATCAAAAGTTCAGCATAAGTACCAGGCCAATTGAAACAGCATCAGTACAGGACTCAGATCCTCCTGCAGCCACTGTCCTCCACAATAGAAAAGATACCACTGATCCAAAGAGGGATGAAAGTTGTGGCAATTTTATAAAATAGTAACAAAGTTCAATTCTCTAGGCAATAGACCAGTGGGACTGATTCCTGGCACAATTCTAGAACACATTAGCATAGATATGACTTGTGAGCACTTAGAAAGTGGAGAGATGTGTGATGACTTCACATAAATCGGTCAAGATGAAGTCACAAGAGACTGTACTCATTTCTGTTTGTGACAGGATTACCACACTGGAAGTTAAGAGATATGACAACTCACATTTATATATTGCCTTAAGTTTGCAAGGTTCCATCTTCACAATAGCTGTGTGAGGAAGGCAACAGAAATGTTATCATACCCATTTTACAGATGATGGAATTTGAGTTTCTGAGGTTAAGTGAATTGAGCATGATCACAAAGCTAATAAACATCTGAGATGGGAGTCAAGCTCTAGTCTCTGGAGTTCAAGTCCAACAAGCCTTCTGCTGTTTCTCAATGCTATGAGGAAAGCTATAAGTATAGCTATATTTCAGTAAGGCATTACATAAAATTGCTCATTTTGCATAAGATGAAGAGGTGGGGGTTGGATGATTACAAAGTTAAGGAAAACCAGAAATGGCTGAACAGCCAGACACAAATTGTTTTTAAAAACCTTTAAAAGGTTTAGTCCCTTTGTGCCCTTGCACAAATCACTTAACCTCTCTCTGTGTCTCAGGTTCCTCATTTGAACAATGAGAATTCCTGAAGCTCCTTCCAGTTTTTAATGTATAACTTTATGATCTTATGATTTTGGAGTAAGGTGTCTACCAGGTCTACTAAGGCTTCTTCTTCTTCCCTTCCCTTTGATTTATTCCAGCCTCAAAGGTCTCTGCCCTATTCAGTGGGCCTTTCCTCATAGCACCTGGGAAGGCTCCTGACATGGTAGTGTTAGTCCTCAAACTCAAATACTAATGCATTTGGTTCTGTTGGTCAAAGTGAGTTGTATATTGGTAGCTGTGGATGTCCTGTGCCAAGAGTAGAGAAACTGTCGAACTTTCTAGTTCTGTTCCCTCAAAACCAAGACTCTGCCACAAGGAACATGACTTTAGGTTAATTGCCTCCAATTCAACCCATATCTCTTTCCTTTCCATGCTATTTTCTTCTCTCTAATGAGAAAAGATCACTCTTTAAATAAATAATAAAGGGATCTGCCCTCAACCAAAAACAAGTGCCACAGGGTTGTCTTTGGTCTCATGCTTCTAAAAAAAAGTTGATTTAGACAATGACATTTGTAGCATCCTCAATTAATCTGTGAATGACACTAAGCTGGAAAGGATAGCTAATTTGGGGTAGGATGGAATTCTGGAACAAAAATATCACGTGGACCAAATCCAATAAGATGAAATTTAGTAGGGATAAATGTAAAGACATACACTTGGATTTAAAAAAAATCAATTGAACAAGAATTATTAAAATTTGTATAATAAAGACCTGAATATTTTAGTGGAATGCCTATGAATACATATGAATAAGCAGTATGACATGGAAAACAAATATATTTTGATCTAAGGCTATATTAAGAGTAATACCTTGTATAGAAGAAGTGAGGATATAGTTCCCATGCCCTTCATCTGGATTACTATGTACAGTTCTGGGTGTAACATCTAAGGGTAATATCCCTGTGGGGATACATGGGGGAAGACACCCCCTTCCCAATCTTAAATGCAGAGCAGGCACAGTTATCCTCTGACTGCTTCTTGTTAGCTCCGGTAACTTTTTTAATTAGATGCTGATTTAGAATTTTATGGAGAGAGGCAGATGGATGGCTCAGTGGATTGAGAGCCAAGCCCTGAGACAGGAGGTCCTGGGTTCAAATCTGACCTCAGACACTCCCTAACTGTGTCACCCCAGGCAAATCACTTAACTTCATTTTCTAGCCCTTACCACTCTTCTGCCTTGGAACCAATATACAATATTGACTCTAAGATGGAAGGTAACCTTGTTTTAGATAAAAGAATTCTGTGGATATTCTGAAGTATCAATCATTGGTCCATCAAGTCTTTTTTTTCCTGCCATAATCAAAGTAAAAGGAGAATGGAGTTCTGGAGGGCTGGTAGTGAATACCCTCCCTCCTCCTAGATCCTAGGCATGAGCTCATGGCCTCCTAGGCAAACCTGTGACTAGTATAGGACCACTTACCACTTAGTTATTTTTCCCTTGGGGACAGAGCTTTACGGCCTCTTGAAAGAAAGCTAGCATCTCTCTCCTCCTACTCTGGATCCAGAGGACATTTATGTCAGAAAAAAGCAGCAGGGGTAGACCAGAGAGGTAAAGAGATGCCCACAGACAGAGAGAAATCAGAGAAGAGCCCACTTAACACTGATCGGGTTTTTTTTGAGAGAAGGTGAAATGTAAACTAGCTAATGAATAGTGGTATTACAAATGTCTGAAGGAGCCTTGAATGCTAGCCACTCAAATGAAAACAAGAATTTGATGATTGTTGCTTAGCATTCCTTTTCCTGTGTGAGAACAGAACTGTCTGTCTAGTCTGCATTCACATTCTCACTCTGGTATCTTTTTTTATTTCATTTCCCTCTCCCCTTCATCCAGTGGAGAAAACAGAATTATTCATCAGGAAAATGAGGTGAGGGAGAAGTGAAACACTAAAACCCCGTTTCCTTACTGAGGAGACAGGTGATCCCAGATCAATAAACCTGAGGCAAACCATAAGGGCAGGTAAAGGACATGGAGTAGCAAAAGTCATTGGCCCCTGTGGTCTCAGACAAGTCATGTCTCTAGAGCTATTATGCCAAATAAAGAATATGAACAGGCCCAAGTATGTCTATTGTGTTATTTGGAATTTTGGGGGTTCCATTGAGAGGTATTTGATGCTCATTTGAGCCCTGGAATACTTAGATGTGTGACAGACTTCCTGTGGCCATTTGGGGGACTTTGAAACTACATTTTCCATGATTCAATGGGTTTCCAGTTTTTGGCGTGATGACGTCAACCAATGTGAACCAACGTAGAGCGTGGCTTAAATTGGGTGGTCAGGCTTGGGACTTCCTCTTTGGTATGTAGGAAGGTACAGAAGGTAGATGGCTGATGGTGGCGTTTTTGAAATAGATCTTAGCCAGGCAAGTGGTCATCTCTTTATTTACCAAGATGGTCTTAATTAAAATATTACTTCTCCTTTTACTCTCAGTCTCTATTATTTTTAATTATTACACTATGAGAGGGTTACTAGGTCAGTGAGAGGACTAGAAGCTATATCACCTTAAAGATTTACTGAAGGAACTGAGGATAGTTAACCTGGACAAGAGAGGCTTTAAGTGGACAAGATGATACTTTTCTTATTAATAAAATTACCTCACATTTATATAATGTTTTGAAGTATAAAATTAATTTATATACATTCTCACCTAACCCTCACAAAAGCATTATGAGACAAATGCTATTATGTATATACCCATTTTATGGACATAGAAAGGAAATTGAGTCTCAGTTAAATGTCTTGCTTGGGATTACATGATGTGCAAGACAGTATTTATACCCAGATCATCCTGCTACTAAATCTAGCACTTTATCCACTACTCTGTGTTGTATATCATCATCAATGTCACTATTATTATTGTAATACTGATGATGTGACAATGTAAGTATTCAAAGCCTTAGCATGTGTAAGAAGAATTGGATTTATTTTGGTCAACTCCAATGGACAAAAAATTTTTTTTCAAGAGAGAGATTCTGACCCAAGAAAAGAAAAAATAATTAAAAAGAAGCATCTTTCCATATATGTGGGTAACCTTCCTCTCCTCCCCACCAATTAATATGACCATGTCCTTCTCCCTGTAGAATATAAATATATTTAATGATACCTTGATAAGAAAACAACAGACAACTTCTGATTAGTTTCCAGTGATGGGAGGAGGTTTTCTGGGTTCACAAAAGACTATTTTTGGCCCTTAGGAGCTCCTTTTCATGTCTTCATTTATGCCTTGCTTCCGGAGGGCCCAGGCGTGTGGTAAGGGATTTTCCCTTTGTTCCTCTCAAGAGTAGTCGACGGCAATTTTTGGCCAACATAGATGCAAAAGTAGACATGTGTCTGCATCTTGCCTGAGAGGGGAGAGTCTGAGAATAGACTTTTCTAATCCAAGAGGTGGCAGTAGTTGGAGCAATGAAATATTTCCTTACAGGGCTCAGAAGTTTCTACATGAAAGTTCCTGAGACTGGACTTTACCAGGGGAAGAACTGGCAGCAGCTGGGGAGCATCAATAGATTTCCTGTGGAAGGGCATAGCGAAAACAGACATGTAGGTGTCCATTTGGAGCAAAAAGAGATTTCATGGGCAATATTTCAGAACTTTAACCTCTTATGTAAAGGAAATAAGGTTTCAAGTTCCTGAATAGTGTGATCTTGGTATCTAGACTATGAGTTAGGCATTAGGGATTGCCTTTTGTTTAACCACAAGTTGGAACATTCCTAAGTTTGAGACAATGGGCATCAGGTCTTCTAGAGGAAAAAGAGTCTCACCTACATAATTTCTGAACAACTTCTTATCCTTGAAGAAAGATCACTCGTGTGTTTTCTACAGCTGAAGCAATAATGCCATATTTGGAGGGTGGAGGGAGCACAGGAGATCCTGGCTTTAACACCTGTTATAAAGAGTTATTCAGACAGTTCAAGTCAAGTGATAAGAGGATTGATTATTTAGCAGCTCCCCAAAATATGTTTACTTTCTTGAGGGAAGTTTAAACCACAGAATAGTACTATGACTTTTGGTGGGGAAGAAGGTTGGTGGTATTGTGTAGGTCCCTGTGGGAAACAGGAATTTATCCTGACAAGTTACACTGGTGGTAACCCCAAGTTCAGTTCAAGGAGAACTTATGGGCTATTTATTTGAGTGATTTATGTGCGGCTATATCTATTGTGGTGGTCCTTAACCTGTGATCTGTGACCTCGTGTTTTTGTTTTTTTAAGTATTTCTATAACTGCATTTCTTTATAATTGGATTCCTTTGCAATCCTATGAATTTTATTCTATGTGTTTAAAAACATGATTATAATATGGTGTATATAGCCTTCACTAAACTATCAAAAGAGTCCAGGACACAAATAAGATTAAAAATCTCTGGTTTATAGACATGTATTATTGCTTTGTGTTATCTGCATGCTTTTCTTTTTATTCCAGACATTTTACATGCATTTGATTCCTTGAAGAAAACATAAGCAAGGCAGCCAAATTGCTAAAGCATATCTGGCCCACTGTAATAAATTTTAGACCAACTTCTGTACATCAGAGATTCCCAAGTTTTGGAGGGTGAGGGGTGGATGTGGAATCACTTGGAAAAGCCAAATAAATCTAGCTTCTCCTCCCAAACTTGTTAATGTTCTAAAAAAGCAAATGCTCATTTAGAATATGTTAAAGGAAAATGCTTTTGATGAGATGCAGCTGAGGGAATGTTCAGTATTTTGTTTTCAGCTTTTGAGTTTTTAAAATTGTAAGTAAATTGTTAATTCATATCATAATAAAAATTAAAATGGTGTCATATTATCTTAATGATTATTGGAAGAAACTAACCTGAAGAATACCCTAGAGATCATGAAAAGAATTTGATGGACCTCATGTTGAGTGCCATTGCTAGAAATTCATAAAATTAAAATTTTCTTAATCTCTTATTATTAATGTAAAAATATAGGCTCCGAGTAAGTGGAATGCACACATCATCAAAATAAAAAATAATCTCTCACAGTGGAAGCTTGGGGTTAACATGTCTAGCAGCTGCTGATATCTAGAGCTGTCATCTTAGGCCAAAGGGGGAACATCTGGCTGCTTATAGCTGCCAAGGTATATTATGCCATCTTTTGACTCCAAGTTCAGATAAATGCATAGCTGGATTCACAAATCTTTGTGAATTATCTAATGGTACAAAGTGCTAAGTGCCATGAAATTAAAGTCAAAAGATTTGTGTTTGAGACCACTAGTTCTTATAATTCAACTGTATTGTTTTCTATTCCCAAAGATCTTCTGCCCCCTCAGGCTAAGCCATTTCCAGGAAATTGCCATTATGATAGCTTTTAATACCTTTATTATTGGATAGGCATTAATATTCCAAATCAAAATGGAGGGCAGAAGGGTACCTACTTCCAATAAAAAAAAACTTTGTCTTCTTTGAAAGACCCAAATAATCTTAGCAGATTCTCCAAAAATTCTTGGAGCAAAGGTATAAACACCTTCAGAGAACAGGACTCATAACTAGAGCCATTGATAAAAAAAATCAAAAGAATTTTTTAGGGATGAAAACTATTGAGTGAAAAATTGAATTTTCCACATGACTTCCCTAGTGGCTTTGACTAATTATATCATAGAAAAATAATCACATTAATTAAGTGTTTTAATCTCTTTGGAAGTCAGTTTTTATAGCACAGAAGGTTAGATGTGAAGAAAAGTGATAAAGATGATAATGATCAAATTGGTTATATCTCACAGTTGAAGAGTTGTGGGTACTGATACAGTTTCTGTTTAGGATATTATCAAAGAGACTATGACTGAAAAATTATGATGGGCTAGCCAAATGGAGAGAATGAGAGATAATCAACAGACAGTCTTAAGTACTCCAGTGGTATCCCCACAATGTCAAAATGTCTCAAGGAAGTCCCAGTAGAGTGGGTGACTTTTTTCATGAGGTAGAGTCACTCAGGGTGGGCAGGAACAGATGGTTTATAGCCTACATTGGAGACTTAAAACCTTCTAGTGACATGTGATTGCACAATTCTACAGTATAGACTGAATCAGATTAAAATGTAATTGGAAAATGTTTAACAAAATAAAAAATACAATTCAAATTGTGTTAATTTATTGTTTTCTAAGTCAATATGTGGCCACAGGGATTTGTTTCTATTTGAGTTTGACACCACTGGCCTATATCATTGGTGGGAACATACAAATTGATGATGATATCAGAGATACTTTGGAGGAGTGAGGTACTAGCTCACTTGAGCTTTCTCTGGCATGCTTACAATAATCTCTACATGTTACAAATCACTGTTGAGGTTTTCTTGCTGACTACAGTCAGGTTTACATATAAATAATGTCAGCTATTCTGGAGATGACACTCAAAGAGTATCAATTTATAGAATAATAGGGTCTTAAGAACCAACACTATCTTCCTGTCTGATTTCAGTTTCTAGTGAAAATGGTTCTAGCTGACCAAGATTATTTGCTTCACTTTGGTAAATTTTTTCAGACAAAAAGCTCAATGACTGACATGGAACTATTACAAATCAACTTGCAAGATATAATCTTCATATTTAACTATTCACATTTACATATACTCCAGATCCCAACAAACAACTGAAGGGGAGAAGAAATTCATTTGCTAGCTTAGAAAGAAAGGGTAGTATCAGCTTTTAGGCCATCATGGAATCATTTCCTAAAAAGTTACCTGAAGAGCAATTATTTAGCAAATTGTCAACTATGGAGGAATCTCTTACTCTCAGTCTCCAGTTGAATAATAGAACATTTGGAGTAGTGGAATACTAATAGATGATGTCATCAAGAATATTAGCCTTCATATTTTTCACCAGATTTCTTTCTTGGCAACATGCTCTATTTTATGATCTTCTCTTTTAGAATTATGATCACCTAATCCTCTAGTGCATTAAGTAATTAGACTTCTCATTTTGAGTTGTGGTAGAAGTCAAAAACCTTAATGTAGGTGTGGGTTAGAAAGCGTACTTCATAATTTTGCTACTTGTCCATAAGGCAAGAAAGAATTCTCAGGCAAGGGGAAATGTTGTCTGTCTGAAAGTATGAAGGACACTATGAATATGTGAATGAGCTTATACCTAGGCACTCCTGCCCAAAGGTTGAGAGAGTAGTCAGTGAAACTCGAGCTAGCCTTAATAAGCCAAATTGAAACAGTTGATAAAAGAAACATTGAATCAACCACATTTATTACCCTTCTCAGATTAATTCAATAAATAATTTGTCAAGCTTCCTTTATGCGCATACTACTTTGTAGGTACTATGGGAACACAAAAGGAAATAAAACAAAGCCCCTTCCCGTGAGGAAATAAATATTCACCTGAAGTGAAATAGCCATAAAAGCAAGTATGTGATCAAGTGCCAAATGATTAGTAGATAACATGTTTTCTTTAAAATTGACTTGGTAAAGAAGGGTTCACAAAGGAGTAAAACTTGGACTTGACATTAAAAGGTAGGTTAGATGTGGGGAGTCAGAGAAGAGAGGAAAGAGCATTCCTGAAGAGGTGAGCAGGCAACAAGAACACAAAGAGGACAGTGTACAAAGTCTGTAATGGGAAGAATGAAAAGTTTAGACTGGCAGGGGCGAGATGGGGAGTGACAGGAGATGAAACTGAAAAGGTATACTAGGAAAAGAATGAAGAGTTTCTGAAATAGTAAACTAAGGGATTTGAACTGGATCTCATAGAAGTGGGAAATCACCAACATTTCTGAGCTGGGCAATAACTTTACAGAAAAGGTAATTTAATCTGAAGTTCAAACTGTTTAAAATAGAGGAGAAAGAGATGAAATTGTAGGTAGGGAAACCAGTTGGAGTCACTACAGGAAATATCAAGGTGTGAGAAGATGGAGCTGCCCACTTAAGAAGCTTATCATATTTCATAACAGTGTTCTACACAAATTCCAAATATAAGGATTTCCTAATACTTTTCTAGATGCTTCTTTCATAGATGTCATTGTAATGATTGCATCAAGCTATAGAACATGACATTCTCTCCTTAAAAATGGGCATAGACATTTGAAAGAAGTCATCCTTGCCATCTATACTAGAAAAATAAAGTGGATGGAAGCCATATACAGTCCATAACATGTAGTTCAATTAGGAGCTATGGAACCTGTCAAATCACGTGAATCTTGGATAGATAATGCAGCTGGACAACTGAGCTGCCACTTAATTAAACAGGAGAGACACATTACATTCATTTTCATTTATAATTCGGGGGGGACAGTGTGGTACAGTGAGAAAAAGATCAGATGACTTGGATTTGAATTCTGATTCAGTTACATTCTACCTGTGTGATTATAACAAATCACTTCTTCTATTTGCACCTAAATTTCCTTATTTATAAAGTGGGGTTGGTCTAGATAACTTCTAAGGTTATTTCCAGTTCTAAATCTATGATCCTTTTGAGTGTACCACATACTCTGTACTCTAGTCACCATTCTCATTTCCCCTGCTCTGCCCTGTATTACCACCAGAACTATGTCCTATATCCAAGAAGCCAAGCTCTGATTCATTTTCCTTTCCTCAGACTGTTATGGTTGTTTCTCTCTTTTCCCATTCTCCTTTATGTGTGGTCTTCCCCATGAGAATGTAAGTTCCAAGAGGTCAAGGATTCTTTTACTTATATTTGAATCCCCAATACTTAGCATAGTGTTGAACACATAGTAAGAGCTGACATCACTTATTTGAAAAATGACCCTATTAAGCCATCTTTAAATTTCACTGTGTTTTCACTGATCTCAAGCTATTCCTTGCTACAAACTCTATGTTTTTATGTGACCTCAGAATTAAAATTGAAGTTTACTCAAAAGTACATTGGAAAGATACATAATGGCTATATGTAGACTGGAGAATTTTATAATGATTTGGACATAAGAAGTGAGAAATCTACGTCATCAAGAATGTCTATGACTACGAAAAGTGATGTGGTGCTCATGGGAAGATAGAGGGTTAATTGTGAATCCAAATGCTGAACTAACAACCATAAAAGATGAAAGGAACTAGAGAGGAAGGCTTTCTGGAGGGTTGAATAGATATTTTTTGAAAAATTTCTAGAAACAGAGGACTTATATAATCTGTTCTAGTAGCCAGATCTTATGCTAGTGAAACAAATAATTCACTGAAGTATTATTGAAGTCATGAGTAGAGGAGAACCTGATCTACGGTAGGGACTAAAGGAAAGGATAGATAGAGAAATTCAATTACCGTTCTCTCAATCCATCAGTCAGTCATAGGGTAGTAGATTTTGAGCTGGAAGAGACTTAAGAGGACATCTAATCTAACCTCCTCATTTTACAGAGGAAGAAACAGAAGCCCATGGATATCAAATGCCCATGGTCATATGACTAATGACAAGTTTTGAATACAGATCCTCTGACACCAAATCTTGCACTCTTTCCACTGTAGCATGCTTTCTTTAAAAAAAAAAATAAACCGGGGGCAGCTGGGTAGCTCAGTGGATTGAGAGCCAGGCCTAGAGACGGGAGGTCCTAGGTTCAAATCCGGCCTCAGACACTTCCCAGCTGTGTGACCCTGGGCAGGTCACTTGACCCCCATTGCCTACCCTTACCAATCTTCCACCTATAAGTCAATACACAGAAGTTAAGGGTTTAAAATTAAAAAAACAAAACAAAACTATTTAAAAAAAAATAAACCTTTATTAAGTACCTTTTATGTGCCAGGCTTTATGCTAAGTACTAGAGAGGCACAAAGAAAATGGAAAGAATGGCTATCTTCTAGTAGCTTTCATTCTAACTTGACAGTGTATATGCATACACACACACACATACATACATACAAGTTACAAAGATATATAGAAGGGAGGGCTTAGTAAGTAGGGGGATCAAGTAAGGCTTCTGGCAGAATGTGATGCTTGAGCTAAAGTCCTCAAAGAAGCCAATGATTTCAGGGAGCAAAGGTTAGAATTTGAGCATTTCATACATGGTGGATAGTCAGTATAAAGAGAGTACCAAGGTGGGAGAGTGAGCATTTTTGTGACAAACAGATAGGACAGGATGGATGAATCATATTGTTCATGGAAAGGATTAATGTGTAAGGAAATTGGAAAAGTAAGAAGAAAGCAGGCTGTGAAGAACATTAAATACCAGATAGAGCTGTTGATATTTGAACCTAGAAGGGATAGGGAGCTATTGGAATTTACTGAATAGGTTAGAGAGCAGGGTGACATGGTCAGACATGATTTAGAGAAGTAAGTTTGGCCACTGGGTAGAGGATGAATTGGAGTGAGGAAAGGCTTGAGGAAACCGCACCTGATGGGTGAGGAAGATTTCAGGGTAGAGAAAAGAAAAGGGAGAAATGAAAAATGCTATGTGATCAAAATGACAAGGTCTGGCACCTGGTTTCAATATGTGGAGTGAAAATGAGGAATCATCTATGAAACCACAGTTGGGAACTTGGGTGACCAGAAGGATAGTCGTGTCCTTGACTATAATGGGGAAATTCCGAAAGTAGGGGGGTTTAGAGGAAAAGATAATGAGCCCTGTTTCTGACAGGTTGAGTTTGAGATGATATTCGATTGGAAACATTCAGTAGGAAGTTTATGAAGTGGGACTCAGGAGAAAAAGTAAACCTGGATATAAAAAAATAAAACCTTGCAAAGAACAATTAATAGGATTTGCTGACTGGATATGGGGTAGGAGTACAGGGGCAGAAAATCGGGTGTGTTTCTCATAGACCCTCCCCTTTTTATGACTCCTGGGGGTGGAGTGCTGAAGTCAACTAATTAACACACTTATTAAGTGTGTACCATATGACTGACTGTGTTAGAAGGAAAGGAGGAAGGTAAAAAGAGAGGGAGGAAGGAAGTGAGGGGGGAGGGAAGGATGGAGGAACAGAAAGAGAAAAGGAGGAAGGAAATAAGAATGGATAAAAAGTCAATGAATTCATGGAAATTGTATTGTAGTAGAGGATAAACTTATTTTTTCTAAGATATAGGGATTTCAAGGAGGTCAGATGATTTGGGGAAAGATTATTGAGTTGGCTTTAGACCTGTCAAATTGATAGCCAAGTGAAAATGACCAATAGGGAATCCAAGAATCTCAGAAATGTAATCTCCTTCTTCCTTAAAAGACCCTCAATAACTGATCATTCACCCTCCAAATGAAGAGCTCCAATGATGGGAAACTTACTATCCTCTAAGCCAACTCAGTCCACTGTAGGACAGCTCTAATAGCTTAGAATATTTTTTCTTATTGAATTGAAATCTTCCTTTATCCTCAACCCAATCTTATGCCCTGCCCCACCTTCTCTAGCCAAGCATAACAAGGCTAATATCTCTTCCACATGAGTAGATATTTGAAGTAGGCAAGTAAAGATACAGAACTAGAGTTTGGCCAGAAGGTCAGGGCTGGAGAAAGAGATTTGTGCATCATTCCCATAATAGTCAAAGGTTGACAGCAGAAAAGTTCCCTGAGGAAAAACATGTCAAGAGAGAAGAGCAAAGGGCCTTGGGAAACCCCCCCAGTTAAGGGTCTACATAGCAGGGGGAAATATCATAGTTAGACTATTTTCCCCACAAAAATCAACCATTTTAAACTGATTTAACTGGCTCTTTTGACATTTCATAAAGATTCAGAACATTTATTTGGCAGTTGAGAATTATGTGATTCTATTTACTCCTTAGCTTTTAACCATTCACTTCCTTTTAGAACACAGCAAAGAACTAAGAGACATTCAGCTGGCCAGAGAAGGGCAGGTTGTCTCAGAGTCTGAGCTCAAGATTGAGAGTCAGTTCTGGGCTGACATATTTTTGTTCTCTCTTCTCACTCGTTTTGGGATTGATACAAAATTGCTGAGCCTCTCTCCTTTTCAGATTCCTACAGTTTAACACAGAGATCACAATATATACAATAGAATGGTACAGCGAGTTTTCACTAATGTATTTTCAAAAGGCTTTGATAAAATGGTATATAATAAGGGGCCATGGAAACACAAAGTAAAAACTAATTAGAGACCAAATAATTTAATCTTAAAGAATGAGTGGGTTAAAGAACAAATCATATGAATAATAAATAATTTCATTGAAGAGCAGGATAATGATGAGATGATATACCAAAACCTATGGAATACAGCAAAAGAAATAATTAGAGGAAAATTAATATCGCTGAATGCTTATAGTAATAAAATAGAGAAAGAAAAGATAAATGAATTGGGGATGCAATAAAAAACCTAGAAAAAGAACAAATTTAAAATCTCCAACTAAACACCAAATTAGAGATCCTAAAAATTAAAGGCAAGATCAATAAAACTGAATGTAGGAAAACCATTGAATTAATAAATAGATGAAGGAGTTGGTTTTATGGAAAAAAATAAACAAAAAAATAAACCATTGGTTAATGAGATTCTTAAAAAGAGAGAAGAAAACCAAATCACTAGCATTAAAGATGAAAAGGGTGAAAATGTCACGAGTAAATATGAAATTAAAGCTATTATTAGGAGTTATTTTGCTCAATTATATGCAAAAAAATTAAAAAATATAAGTGAAATGGAAGAATACTTAGAAAAAATATACTGCCTAAACCAGTGATGATGAACCTTTTAGAGGGGTGGGTGATGTGAGAAATGTCCTCAGGAACCCATGGAGAGGGGGAAGGGAGCATCCCGGTCCATAGTCCCTCTGACTTTCTAGCAATAAACTCTAGCGAACTCTGTGCAGGGGTGATGGCACATATTCCCACAGAGAGGGCACTGAGTGCCCCCTATGTCATGTGTACCATAGATTTACCACTACAGGCATATACTATTAGAGGAGGAAATAGAATATCGTAATAAACCTATTTTAGAAAAAGAAATTGAACAGGCCATAAATGAACTTCCTAAGAAAAAAGTAACATGACCAGATGGATTTACAAGTGAATTCTACTAAAAACTAAAAGAGCAATTAGTCCCTATATTAAATAAATTATTTGGAATAAAAGATAATGAAATATTACAAAACTTCTTTTATGAAACAAATATGGCGCTCATACCTAAACCAGGAAGGACAAAAACAGAGAAAGAATATTATAGATAATTTTTTAATGAATGTGGATTCAAAAATCCTAAATAAAATACTAAGAAGGAGACTACAACCAGTATCACAAAGATTAAACACTGTGACCAAATGATATTTATACCATGAATGCTGGAATGGCTTAATACAAAGAAAACCATCAACATAATTGATTATAATAAAGAAAGTAATAAGAAACTATATAATTACCTCAATAGATGCAGACGTTTTAACAAAAAGAATACTCATTCCTAATTTTAAAGCTTTGGGAGGGGCAGCTGGGTGGTTCAGTGGATTGAGAGCCAGGCTCAGAGATGGGAAGTACTGGGTTCAAATCTGGCCTCAGACACTTCCTAGCTGGGTGACCCTGGGCAAGTCACTTCACACCCATTGCCTAGCCCTTACCACTCTTCTGCCTTGGAACCAATACGCAGTATTAATTCTAAGATGGAAGGTAAGGGTTTAAAAAAAAAACAAAAAACTTTGGAAAGCATATGTATAAATGGATTTTTCTTAAAATTATGAAAAGCATCTACAAAACACCACCAGCAATTATTATTTGTAATGTTTATAATTTTTATGTTAGAAGCCTTCCCAATAAGATCAGGAGTGAAACAAGGATGCCTATTATCACTGATATTATCTAACATAATATTAGAAATGCTAGCAATAGATATGAAAAGAAAGAGAAATTCAAAGAATTGGAACAAGTAAAGAGGTAATAAAACTCTCTCTGTTTGCAGACAGCATGATGGTATATGGGGAAAATCCTAGATATTCAACCAAATAGTTCATTAAACTTATGAATAATTTTAGCAAAGTGTCAGGATAGAAAATAAACTCACAGAAATCATTAACATTTTTATATATTACTAACAAAGTTCTCCAAGAAGAGATAGAAAGAAATACTCCATTTAAAATAACCACAGATAGAATAAAATACCTGGATGTATACCTAGCAAAACAGACCCAGGAACTACAATCATAAAACATTTTTACCCAAATAAAGTCAGATCTAAATAACTGAAAAAATATTAGTTGCTCATAGATGGGCAGATTCAAACTAAGGAAAATGACAATCCTACCCAAACTAATCTACCTGTTCAAAGCTATGCCAATTAAGTTACCAAAAAAATACTTCGTTGAGCTAGAAAAAAATAATAACAAAACTCATTTGGAAGAACAAAAGATTAAAAATATCAAAAGAATTAATGAAAAAAATCAAAAGGAGATCTAGTAGTACCAGAATTTAAATTGTATTATAAAGCAATAATTATCAAAACTATCTGATACTGGCTAAGAAATAGAAAGGTAGATCAGTGAAACAGGACAGATGTACAACAAACAATAGTAAAAGATTATAGTAACCTTGCATGTAACAAATTCATAGAGCCAGGTTTTGGAGATAAGAAATCATAATTTGGTAAAAATTGCTGGGGTAACTACAAAGTAGTTTGACAGAAACTAGGTATAGACTGATATCTTATACCATTCACTAAGATAATACCAAAATGGCTACATGACCTAGATATAAAAGGAGATATCATAAGTAAATTAGAATAGGAAATATATTACCTATCAGATTTATGGATAGGATAGGAATTTATGAATATATAAGAGATGTGGAGCACTGTGAGATATAAAGTGGATAATTCTGAGAACATCAAACTAAAATATTTTTATACAAATAAAACAAATGTTGACAAGATTAGAAGGAAATCAGAAGGGGCAACTAAGGGGCTCAATGGATTGAGAGCCAGGCCCAGAGATGGGAGGTGCTGGGTTCAAATGTGACCTCAGACACTTCCTAGCTGTGTGACCCTGGACGAGTCACTTGACCTCTATTACCTAGCCCTTACCTCTCTTTTGTCTTGGAACCAAATACACAATACTGATCTAAGACAAAATGTAAGGATTTTTTAAAAAAGAAAGAAATTCGAAAATTGGGGGGAAAGTTTTATAGGCAGTCTCTCAACTTTGTGAAATGTATAAGATTAAGAGCTATGCCTCAACTGATAGATGGGTAAAAGATATGAAGTTTTGGATGAAGAAATCAAAGCCATATAAAGGTATATGAAAAGGTGCTCCAAATCACTAGTGATTAGAGAAATGCAAATGAAAGTAATTCTGAAATATCATCTCACAACCATCAGAATGGCTAAAATGACAAGACAGCAAAATGACAAATGTTGGAGGATGAAAATGGGGACACTAATACACTGCTGGTAGAGCTGTTAATTGATTTGGTCATTTTGGAGAACAATTTGGAATTAAACCCAGAGAGTTATAATGGAAATATGGAAACATGAAATACATAATCCATATATGCATATCTTTTTGCCAGATGATACCTTCTATGATTTGGGGAAGAGAAAGTGGGGTACAACCTTACAATGTAAGGAATCAATCAATCCATAAGAAAAACAGGAAATCATGTAACCATGATAACTTTTCTAAAAAATAAAAATTATTTTTAAAAAAAGGAAAAAAGAAAAACAGGACACTAAGCCAAGAAATAAAGGGATACTGACCACTGAACTTAATATGGTGACTGCCTTTCCCAGCCCACTATTTCAGGGAAAAAAACACATTAGCCTATGCCTACCTCCTTGTTACTGCAGACACCCCATCATCCTATCTGTTACTAGAATTGTCATGAAGATACTCTCAGTGAGGCTATAGAAGATGAGCTCACACCCTATCAGTTTTCATCAATTATGAAAAGCAGCCATTTTATTTACCTGTGCAATAGATCACAAAACATTAAAAATAAAATAACAGCAACAGAATGGAAACTTGCCCCTAGGACCACTTCTGTTTGAATTCCATTGAATATAACATCTGAACAATAAAAATCAACAACAGAGTGGTTATTATTAGTGTCTAGAAAGTTTTTCTTTTCATATACTGGGTGAAACTATTGTTAATTCAAGATTACAAGAAAACCAGAGGTTTTCACTCAGGATCAGGAAGGAAATGAGTTCATTGCTGTCATTATTATTATTTCAAGGATCCATGCTTTCATTGGTACTTTATTCTTTGAAGCAAATCATAGTCTTGATAGAAGCCCTTTATAAATTGTCACAACTGAAAAAAACTCACTGCTCAGAGGTCAGTCATCTAATGACAAAACCCACCATCGTTGTATTCGTTCTTAGGTGATCATCAGTTTTCAGATTTGCACTTGAAACCTTTCCACCTTTCATTCTTTGGCCATCACTTTTGAGAATATGAGGTCACCACCACACTATAGCAAGACACCAGAAGAAGGGACATTAGTAGAGGGATTTTTATTGTTGTTGGGTTATTTTTTCAACACTTGTTATGAAATAATGTTATGACTTCCTAAGACTTAATGATGGACCTCCAAGACAAAAACCTTGAGTGGCCATCTTTCTTCTTAGTTGAATATATTCCTGCCTTTAGAAAGTGGCAAAGTCCTTTCAATGACTCCCAATTTTTAAATACCCATATTTTTCTGTGTAGTACGGCTGTGAATAATGTAACAAATGTCTCTATCTTCAAAGAAGTAAAAATGAGGTTGAGGGGAATGGAAAGGCATTCAGTGGGTATGACTGGGTGGAAATATATCAGTGACAAGCATCAATTCCCTACTCTGCACCAGGCACAATGATAGGCCCTAAGAATAACAATACAAAGCACACATGATAAGCAACTAATTATGAGAAAATGAATTAAGATTATCATAAATGTTTGAGCAATAATAATAATGGCTAGCATTTATATATATTTTAAGGTTTTCACAGATCTTTAAAATATATAAATTTATCCTCATAAAAATGTAGAGAAGTAAGTGCTATTACTATGTCTATTTTTACAAATGAGGTGAATGAGGCAGACAGAAGTTAAATGACTTGCCTAGGGTCAAGGAAGTGCCTAAGGCTGAACTCATGTATTTCTGATCCCATGTCCAGCATTCTTTCCACTATACCATCTAGCTATTTTACTATTAAAAAAAAAAAAGATCGATTAGTCCTGTGGCAAGAGTCAGAACTAACCAAGGTACAGTCCATGTGCTCATCCTCTTGATGTCAAGTGGTTATGAGATAGCACAACAAACAGAGCACTGAACTGGAGTCAGGAAGACCTGGTTTCAAATATTGCCTCAGATACTTACTAGCTGCGTTATTTTGAGTGAATTATTTAATCTGTCTTAGTTTCCTCGTCTATTTAATGGTAACGATAGCACCTTTCTCCTTGGGTGTTCATAAAGATCAAATGAGATGATCCAGTAAGGACCCCTATATCTTAGGGGGATGCATCCAAGACCTACTTCAGATGATTGAAAATAAAGATATATGTGAACATCTGTTGACCTCCATATCTATGTGTTCTCTCTCCCTGCTCTTTCCCCTGGGCTAGGCACACTCAATGCCACACACCCCCCAATTCCTGCCCCCTTCCCAACAAAAGTAGATGTAGAAGAGATCTCCACTGGGGACAGACCACTGCTACAGGCAACAGAACTCTGGGGTTATAGGTTGACCACAGATACCTGAAACAGAGGAAAGTGAAACTGAGGATAAGGGGGCCCTACTGTAATTGTAAAACACTTTTGCAAACATTAAAGCACTATCAATGCAAGCTATTATTATTGGTGGTGTTGGTGCTGTCATCATCTTTATTATCATCAAAAAGAGAAACTGAGGAAGATTCCTAGGATGCTAGGTAGACTCCCTAGGACAAAATAGGGTAAATGACACAATAGTCACATGGATGGGCAGGTATAGATAGAGCATGGTCTGCATTGTTGTAGGGAGTACTTACATGGATGAAATCACAGGTAGGTACATTTTAATTATTTATTACAAATCTAAAATTTCCTTTAAGAGTTTTACACTTAACTTTTCATCTTTACTGCATGCTGTGAAATAAGCTGATGATGACACAGATCTTCCCTTTGTCCTGCTTTCTCCCTTTAGATAAAAAATAGACTCCAGAGGCCTTCAGAGGCAAGGCCTCTCTTTCAATATACCCTGAACAATTATTCTACAACTTCTCCCGGTTGAGGGAATGGGGACTGATACTTCCTGCTGACCAAACAGATCACTTCAGCTGAATAAAAGAGGGTAAAGAAACCCTAGAATATATGGTTTACAGCCAATGTTTTGATCAAGTATTTCCTCAGGACATAAAGTTTTGTAGCCCTTACACCTCTACAGGTTATTTCACTCTTTGTCAGAATTCAAAATTTCACTCATGTGAGCCTGGCCCAAGGCTCTCAGAAAAGCTGCTTGTTTCTCATTTCTCAAAGACCGTAAGGCTGCCATGGACAAATATTTAAAATAACAAACAGTTAACACCCTCACTCTCCACCACTATTGACCTTCTCTGCCATCTTGAAATCAACAAAGGTATGATTGATACCATTTTCAACCTTAGGCGGCCCTTGAGCTTGCCTTTGGAGATCTATTTTCCATGGTGCTCATTCTAAGATTGGCTGTCTAATTTTCAAAGGAGAGACAGAGAGACAGAGAGAGAGAGAGACAGAGAGAGAGAGAGAGAGAGAGAGAGAGAGAGAGAGAGAGAGAGAGAGAGAGAGAGA
>NC_058136.1:25012584-25086114 GCF_016433145.1 Gracilinanus agilis | reverse complement strand
AAAAAAAAAACCCCAAAATGTTGTTCATTGGATGAACAATATCAAGGGAAGCATAAAACAGGGAGACATATTTGTCATGGTCAGTGCTTGCAATAATTGACTAAAAATGTTGACTGCATTAACTGGATATTCTAGCATGAGGTAGACAGAATCATGATAATGTTTAGTGAAATAAAGAATTTAAGTAACAACTAAGATAATTGAACTGCATTCTTCCCCTTCTGCCAAAAATTGTTTTTTTTTTTGTTGCTTTTTTTTTCTAACCAAGATTATACTACCTATTTTACTGGGCTATTTATAAAGGCTAAATTAGAGCCAAAGGATATTTGGCATGAAGTTTTTATGAAAATAAGTAATAATGATATTCCTTGCATTCCACTGCTATTCATAGTTCCTCTGGTATAGAAAGACCACAAGCTTTTAAAAGCTAAACCAGAGGAGAAAAAGCTCTAGCACACCCTAGTCCCTGCCTGGCTCCAATAACAGGCCTTAAAAAGAATTTTATATATGCTATCTAGGGAGAGTCTAGCCAGGTCAAAAAAGCTAATCACCAGGCTAACCACAGTATATTCAATATTTTCATCACAATATCCAATATTACCTACTAAAGTTTAGAACACCTAGAGTTGACACTGGTGGTAACATTGTCCACACCAACAGAATTATAAACCATTGAAATATAATAAAGTGTGTGTATGTTTTTCTGTGCTTATGCAGAAGGAGGTAACCAAAAATTATCTTCACAATTACCTTGATTCTATAGTTGACTATAGTTCTTATAGCCCTCATCCAAGTATTGTGAAGGCTCAAAGGATTCTTAACAATGGAATAGAAGATTCAGAAACTGAAACTTCAAGGACAATGCTATCTAAGAAGGCCCAATTTCATACTGGACATCAGCCAATTTTGATAAGTTTGAAATATCAATCTTCTTTTTTTTCTAGCTTAATACCTAGGAGTGGAAAATGGGAGTGCTAGAAAGAATTTTAGATTCCATCTAATTCAAACCTCTTTTTTTATGGAAGAGCAAACTGAGGCTCAGAAAGGCCAAGTTACGTGCCTGGGGTTATTTGTAAGCATCTATTATTTATTTATAAAATAAACATTTTCCTTATTGTTTGACAGCAAATATATATAAATGTATAATTTATAAATTAATAAATAAAATACAAATATAATTTATTTATATATTAAATTTACATGTAAATTAAGTATACCTATTAAATAAATTTAATAAAATACAATTATTGCTTAATTTAGTCTAGCGACTATTTTGAACAAGATTTTTAATTGAAATAATTGCTGTTTAGTCAATAGTATTGGACTTGAAGTTAGGTAGACCTGAGTTCAAATCATGCTTTAGACATTGTCTACCTTGTATAACCCTGAGCAAGTAACTTAATCATTCTACCTCAGTTCTCTTCTCTCTAAAATGGGGATAATATAGCACTTGCCTCATATGGCTATGTAAATGCTTTGTTGTTCAGTCAATTTCAGTCATGTCTGACTCTTCATGACCCTTTTTGGGGTTTTCTTGGCAGAGATACTGGTGTTGTTTGCCATTTCCTCCTCTGGCTCATTTTACAGATGAGGCATATGAGGCAAATATAAATGTTAACTAGCTATAATTATTATTTTGATCAAGTGTCCATTATGCTCAAAACACTGTGAAAGGCTAAGACAGAAACAAAAATAAACACTCTTTGCCCTAAGAGAAATAAATTCTTATATCCTTATAAAAGAGATTCTCATCATACATTTGGACAAAAATCAACACTATGCATTAAAGAAATTTAAAATGTTTCCAGGTAAGGGAAAAAATTCTCATGAAATGGACCAAAAAACCCAAAAAGAATATCACTAATTAAAAAATGAGTACAAACATTTTCTAAAATATGGCATATTCTTCAGAGGAGATTTTGTGAATCTCACTGGTATGTATCCTTCTTCTTAGGTGTTGTTTTTTTTTTTCCCTAGAATAATTTTTCCTTCTTTTTCTGGGTAAATCTCTAAGTGTCTCATTTCACACAAAGAGAAAATCTTGCAACGCAAAATTTTTCAAGCCCCTACTGTGATTTGCTTACAAGCGCACACACATCTGTAATGTCCACTTTTGCACAGTCAGCAATGCTTGGCAATCTTACTTCTCTCAGGAGGAAAGGGCAGCTAAAGCCAGAACAACCAGCTCCAATGACCTAATATTGAAAAGCACAAATTCTGCTATACTCCTAGTTCCTTTTCCATTTCAATACTTGTTTCTGTTGAAATGTGAATGACGATGATTACTTTTGTTCTAGAAGCCTTCCCTCAATCCAATAAGCATAGGTTAGGCTTTCTGGACCTTTTTGGGGACAGTCATATTTTCTTACTCAGTCACAAAGTCATCCAAGGAAGTAGGGCTTGAATTCTTGACTCTGAGAAAACTGGAATTTACTTTTCTAGCAAAATTGAATATTGTTACATTTAAATGGCAGTTCCTTAAATGGCCATCATGAAGGCTTTCTCTGTTAGATACTTTCTTTCTAGGACATTTAGAGAGGCTCTAGTTCATTTCAAAATCATCCTTCTTTATTAATGAGAGACATCAGTTGATTGTCACAGGAGAGTAACTGAGTGACAATCCAGATCTGTTTCATAAGAGGTGAATTAAGTCTAAATCAAATCCCATGGGTGATGTTTGTCAGAATATGCAAGAGATATTGTCATAGTCATCAAAGATATTAGTACTCATCACCTTCCAGTTCTGATTCAACCTAGATTCATAAACTCTACAAAAAGTGTTTAAATACACAAAAAATAATTTTATTCACAAAGAAGCCACAGGCTGGTGTTCTTTCTCCAAATTTTTTGGAGTTTCTTAAAGATAATTCTCTGAGAATGAAGGGCATGTGGGCAGAATTAGGGGATAAATAATAATAATATAGTTAGATGGTACAGTGGACAGAATGCTAGACATGGAGTCAGTAAGGCTTGAGTTCAAATCCTACTTTTGACACTTATTAGCTATGTGACCCTGGGGAAGTTACAGAACTTCTCTGTGCCTCAGTTTCACGGTCTATAAAAAGGGGACAATAGCAGCACCTACCACATGAAGTTATTATAAGGGTCAAACAAGCTAACAAAGGTAAAGTACTTTGTTAATATAAAAGAAATATGTAAATGTTGGCTATTACTATTATTAAAAAGAGAAGCATCTGATATTTGTCTAGCCCTCTAAAGCTTGTGAATTACTTTGTGGATGTTATCTCATAGAAGTCTTACAATAGCTTTGTCAAATAGATACATCACTTGTAATGATCCTCATCTATAAGATGAGGAAGGGCCAAGCACTGTGTTCCAGGGCACTAGGGTTGCAAAGACAAAAGTAAGATGGCCCTTGTCTTCAAGGAGCTAACATTCTAACAGAGGAGATAACAAATATACACATGGTTCATGTGTATAACATACAAAGCAGATGGAAGGTAATCATATAGGGAGATAGCACTAGTTACTTGGAGGGTCACAGAAGCTTGGTTAATTAAGATAATACAGACAAGGTATATGGATAATTCAGCACCACTTCTTCCCATGCAATAAAATGAATGGATACATTATTGCTTGAATTTATCCAGAAAACATTTTCATTTTTCCCTCAGAGATTGATTTGAAAAATGTGACTGCATGATGCCAAAATATTGTGTAGAATTGATCTAAAGCTGTCAATGGATCAGACTGGAGCAAACAACCAGCTGATGGGCTCACTGAATGCTTTCTTAGTACAGGCATTCTGAGACAAATGGCCCCATGTGAGCCTCTTCTACAATTACCATAAAGTAAAAGAGCTACACATCTATTTTGTAATCAGTAAAGTCTCTAACAGTTCAAGAATCTGATTTCCTTAGTGTATACAATCTTTCTACTAAAGGAGAATACAACCTCTCCATGTCTCAATAGACTGAACTTGATGAATTGCTATGGCTGAAACTTATCATTTAAATTTAGGTCATAGAAGGATCATAGATGGAGAGTTTTAAGGAGTCTTAATGGTTATCTAGTTCAACATCCTCATTTTACAAATGAGGAAACTGAGAACTAGAAAGGTTAAATGATTTGCACAAGGATACAGAGATAACAATTGACACTTGGGATTTGAACCCAGGCATTCTTTCTCCAAATTTAACAGTAGGCATTCCACTAGAGTATAGTTTCATGGTCAATCTACTAGAAATGTTACTCCTAATAAAGCTACATGAAGGCCATGTCGAGCTCAGTACTTTAAAGCACAGTACAGGCAATGCCTGATTCCATAGGTGCCTGAAGATCACACAAATCCTGCCAAATCTTAATGATCTAAAAAAGGCAGAAGAGGCAGTATATTGTACCAGAAAGAACAATGAATTATGAGGTAAGACAAATGGATTCTTGTCTTATATCTGCTACTAACTAGCTCTATGGATTTCTGTTGTGAGGAGGGGAGTTATAATTAGGACTTCTTAGGGATCCATAATTTTAAAAAATATATAATCTCATGTATTTTATTTTAAGCATTTTAAAACATTATTCTAAAGAGTCCAAAGGCTCTGCCAGATTACCCAAGGGCAAAGGTCGGCAACCTTTTTGGCCGTGAGAGCCATAAACGCATGGGGAAGGAGGAGGATGGAGTTGGAAGGTGTTGGAATATGGGGCGGGGGCTGAAGGGCCCCCTGGGGCACATCCTGGGACTCTGCCAGGACTGGCAGGTCGGGAGGTGGAGCCAGATATGGCTCTAGAGCCATACGTTGCCCACCCCTGCCCAAGGGGTTCAGTACCCTAAACAGATTAAGAAGTCCTAGATTAGGTGATAGCAAAAGCCTGTCCCAGAATAAACAGTCCCTTTTCTACAAAACAAATATACTTCCTGTCTCTAGTGCCACACTATGCCCAAGAACACTGGTCCTTTACCACTGAGACTTAATCATTCAATTAAGCAATATATATATGTAAATATACTTTGACCTTCAAGCTCACTTTCAGCTTGACATCTTCGGTACTGTGCTTTCAACCTCAAGGTATGAGACTCATTCTGAAGTAAATGTGAGTCATAATTACAGAGAAGAAAAAAAAGCAAACATATTTTGCATTCCAAAAAGACTCATGATGAAAGGAAAATTGAGTACATTTTTAATTACTCATCTGAAACTCTAGAAAGCATCACTGTGTATTTCCATTGGCCAGCTTTGTTCAGTAACACAATGACACAGTAAGAGTTATTACTTTTGTAACAGGATCGTTTGTTCAAGACCTAGCCCCCTAATTAAATCCCCCTCCCAAATACTCATATGCTCATGTTTCCATCTCCACCTATATTTACCTTCCCAATTATACACACCATTGAGAAATCATAAAAGGACAATGTAAAATTGAATAATGATAAAATGTCTAAGATTCACCAAAGTGAAAAGCAAATATTGAAGAAATTGTGGCTTTACAAGAAGCTAAAAACTACCCTAAGCCTTAAATAGATTGCGAATGATGGAAGTGTTCACTAAATTACTAGGTGAACATTACATAAATCAAATTATTAATATTATCACTTTCACTTAAATAAATATAATTGGACCAAAATGGAGTACACTTTCTTAAAGCCTATTATTATCTAAAAGAATAATTTTTTCAGGGGAAAAAATACAAGTACTTAGGATTTTCCCTTAAACAGTAAGTTAGCATTTAGTAGGAAAAATTAGGAAGAAAACAAGTTTTCCAAATTCTATATGAAGTCTCAAAGAAATAGAAAATTCAATAAATGAAGTATAAATTTCTCTCTTATTCTTTAATCACTTGATAACCATTTATGAAGTATTTTCTATGTGCCAGAAATTATGTTGGATACTGAAAGTACAAACACATAAATAAAATTGTCCCTGATCTCAAAAGAACTTGTACTCTTATTTCTATTTGTATAAACAGGTGCAGCATAAAGAGCCATGGATTTGGATGATTGTGAGGAAAAGAGACAAAATATGCAAAGCATTAGATACTTGTGTTATTGTTATCAGGGTATCCCTGTAAGTAAATGTTTATTGATTTGGTGTATTTTAAAGAAGAGATGACTTGCCCTTGGACAGTTAGGTCAACTTATAAGTGTCACTGTCACTGTCATTATCTAGTGCTATAATTTGAGATGTCCCTGGAAGTCTCTCTTGCTCAAAACTTTTTTTTTATTCTGAACTTAGCATATGTTAAAGAAAAATCAACCAGCAATTCCACAGTGGAAGAGAAAGAGAAGATCATAAATGAAACTGATTCTCTATTATACAGAGCTTGTTTTTCAAGTATACAGCAACTTTAACATGTAACTTTCAAACCTCTCCTACTTGGCTGTGATTCCTTCTGGCATTCCTTCTGTGTCATTTGAAATTATTGTAAGCCCTGGAAGACTACAACTCCTAGGACTCTTTCTGCTACAACTTCCCTTGACACCTCCCACTTCCTTTGGGGGAGGTGTCAGGGAAAATACAAAAGGGAAAGAGTGGTGCCTTTTCTCTTTCTTGACCTTAGAGGTTGGGTGGGCTCTCTGGAAATGCTAGCTCTCTCTACCCTGAACCCTGATCTCTCTCTTGGCACGTTTTTCCCTTTCTTCCTACTTCTTAGTTTTCCCTAGACCTTTCCCTTTCTAATTAAAATAAAACCTTGCTATTCAAATCCTAAAGTTGCTCTCTGATCATTCATTTGAGGGCTCTGGTCAATTTCCCCCTGCCAGGGCTGGGACACTGTCTTCCTTTCCCTTTCTCTACCTTCCTCTCTCCTTTCTCCCATTCCACCCTACCTTCCTCCCTTCATTTTCACCACACATTTTATGGTGACCCAGATGGGACCAAGACTGAGACTGAGAT
Source organism: Gracilinanus agilis (assembly GCF_016433145.1). Lineage (NCBI taxonomy): Eukaryota > Metazoa > Chordata > Mammalia > Didelphimorphia > Didelphidae > Gracilinanus > Gracilinanus agilis. Next base: position 25,079,263 of record NC_058136.1, on the reverse strand, counting down.
CACAACCGCTACCACGGGGAGTGAGGCGGTATACACCTATTGAGCCTGGGCCAGGCAGACAGTTACAATAGATATGTAAAGGAAGCAAAAGAAGCCACAAAGAGTAGCAATATAGAAGAGGCCCTTAAGCTTTTCTACTTAGCCAAAGTAATTTATCCCAACGACAAGGTTCTGAGCAGAATCCAGAGACTACAGGAAGCCCTAGAAGAGCTGTCAGTGGAAGAAACTGATGAATTTGTCAACGTGTGCAATAGTGGCCTGATGCTATATGGGGAACTGCACGACCACCTTTTTGAGTACCAGAAAGAAGGCGTGGCCTTTCTCTATAGCCTATATAAGGACAAAAGAAGAGGTGGCATACTGGCAGATGATATGGGGTTGGGGAAGACTGTTCAGATCATTGCTTTCCTCTCGACCATGTTTGATGCTAAATTCATAAGGCATGTCCTATTGATCATGCCAAGCAGCCAATTAGCATGTGGATCAAAGATTGCAAAGTGGACCCCAGGAATGAGAGTTGCAACCTTTCATGGATCTAGCAAGAGTGAACGTACTAAAAATCTAACTCAGATTCAGAGGAAGAATGGTGTGGCTATTATAACATACCAAATGTTAATCAACAACTGGCAGCAACTTTCCCAAATGGATGGGAAAGAGTTTGTCTGGGGCTATCTTATACTTGATGAAGCCCATAAAATTAAAAGCTCATCTACTGAGTCATCAAGAATTGCCTGTTGTATCCCTGTGAAAAATCGTATCCTCCTTATGAGAACACCAATTCAGAATAACTTGTATGAGCTGTGGTCCCTCTTTGATTTTGCCTGTCAGGGATCCTTGCTAGGAACATCTAAAACCTTTAAAATAGAGTATGAAAATCCTACTATTAGGGCAAGGGAGAAAGATGCTATTACAGGAGAGAAGGCCCTGGGGTTCAAAATCTCTGAAAACTTGATGACTCTTATAAAACCCTATTTTCTCAGGAGAACTAAAGAAGATGTCCAGAAAAAACGTATCAATGATAAGCAGAGCAGTCTTCCAGAAAAGGATCCAGGTGGTGGTGATGTCTGTGAAATGCCTTCCCTTTCCAGGAAAAAATTATTTGGGTGCATCTAGTGCCTCTGCAATAAGAAATCTACAGGAAATTTGTATCCCTGAACCACATCAAACAGCTATTGATAGAAACACATTCCCCCTTGCCCTATGTCATTTATGCAATTCTTAAATGTGGATATAGATGCCATCAAATTCAAACACAGATGTTTAATCTGATACATGGATGATTTGCTCTTGGCTTCACCAAGTGCTAAAGCGTGTCAGAAGGATAGCAAGCACCTCCTTTTGGAATTATATAAGAGAAGCCATAAGGTCTCAAAACACAAAGTTCAGTGGTGTCTCCCCAAGGTCCAATATTTAGGTTTCATTTTAACTGCTGGGTCTTGTCTTATTTCACCAAAACGTATCGAAAATATCCAAAAATTAAGTGCTCCTGCCACAAAAAAGCAATTAAGGGCAATTCTTTGAGGAATGGGACTCTGTTGGCAGTGGATCCCTTGCTATGGGGAAATCGCAAAACCCCTTGTAGCACTTACAAAAAAATTCAGTCTCTGAACCACTTAAATTGGAAACAGAACACCTGGCAGCTCTTTCTAATTTAAGACAAGCTATCCTGTCTGCCCCTGCTCTAAGCATCCCAAATTTCGATAAACCATTTACTTTATATGTCCATGAACAGAGGATTTGCTTCAGGTGTTCTGACTCAACTTTTGGGACCTGCTCAATGCCCAGTAGCCTATTATTTGGCCCAGTTGGACCCAGTAGCTTCAGGAGCACCACCATGTCTTAGAGGAGTAGCTGCAATGGTTCTATTAGTGACTAAACCTGCCAACCTAGTATTAGGATGCCCTCTGACCATAATGTGCCCACATGAGGTGGAGGCCTTGTTATTAAGACATAGGACACAGGCATTTACAGACCAGAGAATTACAAAATATGAAATAACCCTCTTGAACAATGAAAATATCACAATAAAGTGCTGTGGAGTTCTTAATCCTGCAACCTTGCTCCCTGATTTGCCAACTTCTGGAGAACCTTTACATGATTGTACCTCTTTGGTGTCCACTGCTGATAAACCTCACAGTGATTTACTGGACACCCCTTTGGACAACCCCGAATTAATATTATTTACAGATGATTCGTCCTTTATGATGGATGGCATGCGTTACATAGGAGCTGCAGTAGTTACTGAATTTGCCACTCTGTGGTCAGCTTCCTTACCCTCAAATGTAAGTGCACAAGGAGCAGAACTCACAGCTTTAAAACATGCCTGTATGATAGCAAAGGATAAGAGGGTCACAATTTACACTGACTCCCATTATGCATTCAGCATATGTCATGCCGTCGGCATGCTGTGGCTTCAAAGGGGATTCCTGACATCAGCTGGAAAATGTATTGCTAACGGAAACCTTATTACAGAACTTCTTTCTGCCCTCCAGCTCCCCGAAGCCATAGCTATTGTTCATTGCTCTGCACATACATGTGGTACTGACCCTGTCTCTAGGGGAAATGACCAAGCAGATGCCACAGCAAAGCTAGTGGCCTTGGAAGGATCTGAACTCATTTTGGCACTGACAATCACTGATGATTTGGATCTATCCCTTTCCTATACAGACAAGGAAGTGGGACAGTGGAAAAAGAAATTTAAAGCCAAGCAAGTTAATGGAGTATGGGTATCATCAGACGGCAAACCTTTGCTCCCTAGAAATTTCTACACCCAAATTTGTCAATCCATTCATAAACATGGTCATTTTGGCACCCAAGGCATTGTATGCTCTGTTAAAAGAGTATGTAGCACCTGGAATAGCTACAATTGCCTCCAAAATATGTACAGCTTGCCCTACATGTCAGGACTTCAATCAACATGCTTTTTGTGGTAAAGCCTTTAGTGGATATCCTCTTGCTTACACACCATTTGAGAACTTACAAATTGATTTTATCTCTATGCCAAAAGCTGGACAGTATAAATTTTGCCTGGTCATAGTTGATCAGCTGACCAGGTGGCCTGAAGCCTTTCCTACTGCTTGGGCCACAGTGGTTTTTGTTGCCAAAATACTCCTAAAAGAAATTATTCCTCATTTTGGACTGCCAGCATGGGTTGATTCTGATAGAGGAAACGATTTTATGGATTCGGTCTTATCACAAATTTATTCATTTTGGGGAATAACTCCTAAATTTCATACACCTTATCATCTCCAGAGCTCTGGCCAAGTTGAATGGATGAATAAAGAACTTAAAACTGTGATTGGCAAATTGTGCAGGGAGACTCATGTAAAATGGCCCGAAATTCTCCCTCTGGCTCTATTTTTATCTCAGAAGCCAACCCAGAGGTGATTTGCACATCTCACCATTTGAGATGCTATTCGGACATCCACCTATTTAGGCTCAACCATTTATCCCTGCCTATACTTCATTTTTAGGAGGGGATACAACCATTGCTACATACATTAAAGAATTACAAACCAAATTGAGAGAGCTCCACAATTCTGGAGCTGCTGTTCAGGCAGGCCCCACAGACTTTTTGCTTCACGATCTAAACCCAGGTGATAGCATGTACATAAAGAACTTCAAATGCACCCGGTCAACTGAACCTGCTTATGATGGACCATTCCAGGTCCTATTGACTACTCCAACAGCTATTAAAATTGGGGAGAAGGACTCATGGATTCATTGTAGCCACGTAAAACGAGTGCCTTCTCTTGATACTTAATAATTGACCTGTATTGAAATTGACTATTGATGGTATTTGTGACTTGCTACATCTTTACTTTGTATTTTTTTCATTTTGTTATTGTTGTTGTTTCACTGTATTTGAACATATATTACCTGTGTAAGAAAACCTGTATTGTATTGACTTGTTATGCATTTTGTACTTTTTGTGAAACTTTTATATTTTCTTAAATGTATTATTGCTTTTGTAACACCATTGTTTTACCTAATTTGCACTCACATTGTGGATCATGGCTAAGATAAGAGGAAATGCATCTAAATTCTTGGGTAAGAACCTTTATATTCTACCCCTCCTTAAGTGACATGAATTGAAACATACATAAACCTATATTTATATTTTTTCTCTCATTGTCACTGATTATAGGATATATATATATATACATGTCTTGAAATTTTAACACATTTTTTATAATTACATGTGCAATTTTTGTATTTGTCCTAAGCACATGTCATTTATCTAAATTGAAAGAGTTTTTGATCATTAGATTAGTGTAGGTTTAGTATATCCATTTGTTCTAACTGTAACTGCCTGCCCAAAAGCCTTAGACTATTGAAATTGCCATTGCTATTTTGCTATTGGTATTTTGCTATTATGGGACTTAGTATATATGTCTGATTCAACAAAATGTCTGATTCAATGAAATGTCTGATTCAACGAAATGGGATCAACAAAGGAGTACAGATTTCATCAATATAGTGCCAAAGAAGCACATACCTGCATGATGCCAAAGGAGCACACAGGTCAAAAAGAGAAACCAATCCTACTAGGATTGCTAAGACTTCTAGGCCAATAAAAAGGACTTGAACCTAGTGCGAGAATTGAGGTTGCAATGCTTAACATACGTTAAGATGTAGGACTCTTCGAACCACACTCCTTGTAAAAATTAATATGTCAAGTATCTAACAATTGGCTGTTCTGGCTCCATATTATATCCCTGAGAAGAAATGATGAAAAAAGAAAAGAAGAAATGATGTAATATCAGACCAATAAATACAAATCTAGTCCTTTTCCCTAACTTTCTTACTATGGTGGTTGACTGGGGTACTGGCTGCTAAGTGGGTAGAAAAGAAGCTTACTGCCTCCTGGAATCAAAATGGAGATGCTCATGAAGACCACATGGAGAAAGAATGATCCAGGAGCATAAAAGTGCAACTGGATGTGAAAAATTTTGAACTTTGGGGGGTTTTAAATTCATTTGCCTGGTTTTAAAATTCATTTGTTTTGTTAAATTCACCTGTTTTGTTTAAATGAATTTGTTTTACGTATGTATCTATTTTGTTGTGAAAAAAGGGGACTGCTCCCTGAATATTTTTGTAAAAGAAGCACCATTTGATTTCTTTATGTTGCAAAAACTGTTATCCTTCTCCCCTTGTATTGATGTATTTACCCTTTATTTATTGTAATTGTACATTTATTTATGTTTGTTATGATCCATTGGGGAGATTGGTCTCCCAAAATATCACAGGGGGGAATGTGTTATTTGAAATTATTGTAAGCCCCGGAAGACTACAACTCCTAGGACTCTCTCTGCTACAACTTCCCTTGACACCTCCCACTTCCTTTGGGGGAGGTGTCAGGGAAAGTATAAAAGGGAAAGTGTGGTGCCTTTTCTCTTTCATGACCTTGGAGGCTGGCTGGGCTCTCTCAACCTGCTAGCTCTCTCTACCCTGAACCCTGATCTCTCTCGGCGCCTTTTCCCCTTTCTTCCTACCTCCTAATTTTCCCTAGACCTTTCCCTTTCTAATAAAAATAAAATCTAGCTATTCAAACCCTAAAGTTGCTCTCTGATCATTCATTTGAAGGCTCTGGTCAATTTCTCCCTGCCAGGGCTGGGACGCTACCTTCCTTTCCCTTCCTCTCTTCTTTCTCCCATTCTATCCTTCCTTCCTCCCTTCATTTTCACCACACAGTTCTGTTCTCTTCTCATTTGGAAGGGAGGGAAATTCTACCACTCCCCACCTCTTCCCTCTTGCATGCCCACAAAATAAAAAGAAAAATTAAATACTTGTAACAAATATGTATAGTCCAACAAAAATAGTACCCACATTGGTTATGCCATTCATTTGATAAACATTTATTAAGTGCCTACTAAGTGCCAGGTACTATAAGTGTTAGTGAAACAAAAAGAGTCAAAAGGCAGTGCATTCAAGGAACTCACAATTTTAATGTGAGACAGTAAGCAAAAATGTTTATAAATGAGCTATATACATAGGAAGTAATCAAAAGAGGAAAGGCTCTAGAATTCAGAAGAATTGAGAAAGGCTTCCTGTAGAAGATACAATTTTAGTTGGGAATTGAAGATAGCCAGGGAATCCATTAGGCCGAATTGAGAAGAGAATTCCAGGCATGCCAGATATCTAGAAAAAAAATGCCTGGAGCCTAAAGATGTCATTTGTCCCAAAACAAGTAGACCAGTTTTATTAGACTGAAGATTATGTGGTGGGGAGTAAGGTGTATGAAGACTGGAAATGTAGAAAGGCATTATGTTATGAAGGCTTCAAACACCAGAGAGGATTTTGCATTTCATCCTGGAGGAAATGACTGAAGATTAAGAAAAGGCCATTGGATTTATCAACTGAGAGATCATTTATAACTAGAGAGAAAGCAGTTTCAGTATAATGATGAAGTTTGGGATTTGGAATGTAAGAGGTTAAGAAGTGAAAGGAGAAAAAGTAGAAGAACCTATTATACCCCAATGCTTTCAAGAAGTTTAATTAGTGGAGATGGAAGGATCAAGTCTCTGAAGGATTTTTTTGAGGATAGAAGAAACAGGCATATATATATATATATATATATATTTATTTATTTATTTATTTATTTATTTATTTATTTATTTATTTATTTATTTATTAGGAAAAGAAGCAGTAGACAGGGAGAGGTTGAAGATAAATGAGAGAATAGAGATGAAAGAGGGAGCAATGTACTGGAGGAGATGAGTTGGGACGCAATGAAACTGCTTGTACAGATGGAAGAATGAGTTTTAGAAAGGAGTAAGGCAACCTCTTGGTGTGAGACAGGAGGAGATAGTAGCAGAAGGCATATGAATGAGATGAGATGAGGAAGAAGAAAGAAGAGAATGGTAAATGGTCTCAATTATTTTCAGTAAAATATGAGGCAAAGTTTGCAGTGAAGAGGGTGGCAGGGATGGAGGGCCACAATAGATTTGAGGAAGGATGAAATATTTGCAAGAGCCACTGTGCAGAATGACATAGTAAGCTCATAAGGGAGGTATAGAAGGATTGCCTAGCAGTAGAGAGAGCCCAGTTAGGGTTGTGTAACATAAATTTTTAATGTCCAAAACTGCAGAACTCATAATGCATCTTGCGTCTATCATCTATCAGGAGGTAGGAAGCATATTTCATCATTGGTTCTCTAGATCAAATTTCTTTTGGCACCAGGCAATTACAGTATCTAAAATTCCACCATTCTATGGATGATGATATAAGAACAAGGATTGTAGTGTAGTGGATTTGTTATCAAATCCTGCCTGTGTTATTTGTTACTTATGTGACTGTACACAGTTTAATTAACACCTCTAGGCATCATTTCCTCCTGTATATGATGAGATGGATTGACATTTTTAGTTTCCATTCAGTTCTAAAGATAACTATTCTGTTTTTATATTAAGCATTAAAATTTCCTTCTTTGAAAATGAGGGTAATGATGCTGGGAGCCAAGACGGCAGGGTAAAGAATGCTCAGCTCATACAAACCCTCCAAACACACAAAACCAAAAAATAAAGCACCTCAGAAAAAAGGAAAACAAGTGAAATCTGTTTCACTGGGTTGAGAAAGGAGAGTAGCCCTAGGGAATGTGGCATCAAGGGGAACCAAAAGAACTGGGCTAGTCCTACTACTGCCAAATGGCCTAAGGCAAGGAAATAGCAGATGAGAAGTAGCCCAATATCAGCCCTACTGTTGTTTATGGTAATGAAAGGGCAAAGTGGGGAATAGCCCAATAAGCTGCCAAACAGCATGAGACAATTAAACTGCAGAGTAGGGGAGCAATCCAAGGCATCACCAAACAGTCTAAGGCAACAAGACTGTAGAGTGCAACCCTGCTTCCACATGGCTTGAGGTAATAACAGTTCAGTGGGGGAGCAGATCAATGTTCTGCTGAAGGTCTGAGGCAATGAAATGGCAGAGTAGGGGAGCAGCCCTATATGCTTGCACATGACCTGAAGCAACAAAACAACAGAGAGGGAAATCACCTACATCCATGTTGGTGAACCTATGGCATCCATGCTGGAGGGGGCTGCTCCCTTCCTCCTCTCTACCACACCCGAGGACATTTTTTTTACATCACTCACCCCTCTGACCAGCAGCCCAATAGGAGAGCTTCCTCCTTCCCCTGTCTGGGACAAGGGAACAGCTCACATAAGACATGAGGGTGAAGTTTGGGCAGTCTCTAAAAGGTTCATCATCACTGGCCTACATGCTCTGAGGCAACAAACAGGCAGAAGAAGGAATAGCCTGGAGCAGGAAACAACAGGGAAACAAATAGAAGGGGGATTGGAAACCAACTGGACAAAACAGTTGCAAGCCACCCCCAAAAGAAGCTGGCCAACCTATCCCCTCAAAGTGCACACCGAGGGACACAAATATATCTATGACTACTCTAATCACCAGAAGAAGCTACACAGGAAGACTGGAACAGCATTCCCTCTATCCCAGAAACATACCAGAACCTCAACAGATAGACAAGGTAATATGAGAAAAAAAACCATAATAATTAGAAAAATGAGCAAAAGACAAAGAAAATGCTTAACCTTAGAAAGATACTTTAGTGAAAAGAAAGATCAAAATAGAAACTCATAAGAAGACAACAATAGCAAAAAAGATACATATGAAGCACCAACAGAAAGTGAGAATGGATATCAGGTCTCAAAAGGTCTCTTGGAAGAAGTTAAAAAATTAAACAATGAAAGAAATTACAGAAAGAATCAACAACTTGGAAACTAGAATGAGTCAAATGGAAATAAAAGTCAAATAACCCCTGAAGGAAAGAACTTCCCAAAGACTAGAAGAGGCCAAATGGAAAAAGAAACACAAAAATTCAAGGAAGAAAATAACTTCCTCGAAGTTAGAATTAAGAAAATGAAAGGTAATGAACCCATCAGGCATCAGGAAACAATAAGACAAAATCAAAAGAATGAAAAAGTAGAAGAAAATCTGAAATAACTCAATGGGAAAATAACTAACCTGGAAAATAGATCCATAGAGGCAATCTAAGAATCATGGTAATGACTGAAAGCTATGATCAAAAAAAAAGAAACTGGACACCACATTACAAGAAATCATCAGGGAAAACTGTCCCAATATCCTTAAATAGGAGGGAAAAATAGAAGTTGAATAAATTCACTGATCACCTCCTGCAAGAGACCTTAAAATATCCTAGGACTATAATAGTAAAATTCAAAAACTCTCAGGTCAAGGAAAAAGAACTTCAAACAGCCAGAAGGAAACAATTCAAATGTAATGAAGCCACAGTCAGGATAACACAAGTCCTGGCAGCTTCTATATTAAAGGCATGGAATAGGATATTCTGAGATCTAGGCCTATAATAACCAAAAATCTCATTCCTAGTGAAACTGAACATAATCCCTCAAGGGAAAAAGTGAAGTTTAAAAATAGAGGATTTCCAGGAATTCTTTGACAAAAAACATCAGAACTGAAAAGAAAATTTGATGAGTAAATTCACCAATCCAGAAAAGCATTAAAAGTGTAACAGAAAATTGAGTACATTTATATCTTGGAAGGTGATAATTAAGATATGTGAGATATCTATGATACCTGAGCTACTTAAGGTAATTAAAATATTCAAGACACTTAAAGCATTTAAGATACTTAATAACTTTATCACTATTAGGATTGTAAGGAGTATACATAGAAAAAAAGAAATGAAAAAGTGGAATAAGATGGATTAATATAAAAAAATCAAAGGATGGGAAAGAGGAACACATTGGGAGAAAAGAAATGGAGAAAATAGAAGTAAATAAATTGTCTCACATGAAGAGATGCCTAAGAGTTAATACTGTAGAAGAGAAGATGGTGGTGTTTGGCAGGCAATATTTGAATATTCTCATCAGAATTCAGAATTAGTTCAAAGTGGTTATACCACTCACACTCAGAAAGTGATAGATACCTATAAGGAAGTAGGAGGGAAAGAGGAATAAGAGAAATGGAGGAAATGGACAAAAAGGTGGGTGACTTGGGAGGATGCTGTGGTTGGAAGCAAACTATTTGTGAACAGGGAAAAGGCAAAAGAAGAGAGAGATAAAGAATGGTAAACAGGGGAAATAAGATGGACACATAATCATAACTGTGAATGTGAATGGGATGAACTTACCCACAAAACAGAAAAATATAGTTGAGTGGATTATAAACCAAAATCCCACAATATGCTATCTACAAGAAACACATGTAAAGCAGGGAGACATATACATAGTAAAATAAGGGGCTTAAAATAAGCAGAATTGTGCTATTGTGCTTCAGAGAAGGTAAAAAAAGCAATCATGTTCATTGACGAAATAAAAGTAAAAATTAATCTAATAAAAAGAGATAAAGAAGAAAATTCCTTCTTGATAAAAGACTTGATAGACAATAAAATACAATTAATACAAAACATATATGCACCAAGTGGCATAGTATCCAAATTCATAAAGAAGTTAACAAGTTACAGGAGGAAATAGAAAGTAAAATTCTACTAGTGGGGGACCTCAGTATTCCCCTCTCAGAAACAGATAAATCCAACCAAAAATAAAAAAGAAATTAAGGAGATAAATAGAATTTTAGAAAAGTTAGATATGATAGATTTCTAGAGGAAATTAAATGGAAAAAGAAAGAAATATACTTTTTTTCAGTAGTACATGGCACCTTCACAAAAACTGACCATAAAATAGGGCATAAAAACATCACAATCAAATGTAGAAAAGCAGAATTATTAAAGCATCCTGTTCAGACCATAATGCAATAAAAATTACATTTAAAAAAGGCAGCAAACACTTTCAGTAGCAGAGTCAAGATGGAGGAGTGAACCAGAGCCACTTCATGTCACCACAAGAATCCTCTTTCACAAAGAATAAAATATCACCACAAAGTAAATACAAGAGTAAAAGAATCAGCAAGGAGACAGAGTGAAACAACTTTCAAGAAAAGGAAAACTCAAAAGGTAGGCAGGGATCATCTGGGGAACTGGGGTAAGAGGAAAGTAGTGCCAACAAAAGGTTGTAGCAAGGAAGGAAGAGCAAGTGACCCCCTACATAATCCACACACAACCCCACCCTTGCCCACATCTCCTGTCCCAGGTTTGGAACCTAAGTCCAAACTAACATTCACACTCTGAGATCCTGTTTGGGCAAATAGTGGTACAAGCCAACTCACACTCCTTGAAATTTCAAATCTGTGGAAAAGTCCGGAGTCCCAGCCTAGGGCAGTCTATATAGGAATGGGTTGATCCATGTAGGCCCAGAATGAAACTAGGATTTCCAGTCTGAGCTTGGGAATAAGGACATTTTGGGGTGGCTAATAGTACTAAGTATTAAGTACTGATCTTTTTGCCTAAAGCTCAGAGTGGAGCTTCAAGAGAGGGAAATCAAGGGTGTGCCTGATTGGATCAAGTACACAACAAGATAAAAACTTGAGCCTAAGCCAGGGGCTAGAATTTGATCAGCTCCTGACCTGATCAAGCTCAGAGTGAAATCAAAAACTTACATCCAACTGGAGGAATATCCTTAAGCAATTAGCATCATAAGGGTCAATTGAATCAGCATGAGGAGGGGCCTCCAAGAGCACTCAGCTGTCAGAACCAGAAAATAAGCTGAGAATAACATCAAGGAAGGGCTGAAGTTTAAGAGGGTATCCCAACTTCCCAGAAAACAGAGCCTATCTATAATTAAATAGGAAAAATGAGCAAACAACAAAAAAGCACCTAATTCTAAAGAATTTTTATGGAGACAAAGAGCAAGGTACATACATAGAAAGAGACACTGAAAACAAAGGAAACAGAAGCATAGTCCAAAAGAAAAATATGGACCCTACACAAATTCACAAAGACCACAAAAAAGACTTCAAAAACCAATTAAGAGAGGTAGAGGAAAAGTGGAGAAGAGAAATTAAAGTGGTACAAGAAGAAAGGAAAGTGATGCAAGGAGAAATGGGACAACTGAAAAAGGAGAACCAAAACTTGTCAGAGGAAAATCAGGTCTTAAAAATCAGAATTGACCATGTAGAAACAAATGATTTCATGAGAAACCAAGAAACAATAAAGCAGAATCAAAGGAATGAAAAAGCAGAGGAAAACATGAAATATCTTACTGAAAAAACTCACATAGAAAATAGATCTAGGGGAGATAATTTGAGAATTATTGGACTACCTTAAAGTTATGATGAAGAAAAAATCTTGGACATCATATTAGAAGCAGGATCTAAAAGGTATAAGAGGATGAAGGTCAATCCACAGGTTGTAATCATAATGCTGAATGTGAATGGGATGAACTCACCCATTAAACAGAAGTGGGGAGCAAAGTGAATTAAAATCCAGCATCCTACTATGTGTTATTTACAAGAAACACATTTGAGGCAGGGTGATACACACATATTCAAGGTAAAAGGTTGGGGCAGGATATATTATAAATCATCTAGAGTAAAAAAAGCAGGAGTAGCCATCATGATACCAGACAAAACCAAAGTAGAAATTGATCTAATTAAAAGAGATAAGAAAGGATATTACATTTTGCTAAAGGGTACTATAAACAATGAATTAATATCATTACTAAACATTTATCCACCAAATGGTATAGCATTTAGATTTCTAAAGGAGAAATTAAAGGAGCTTGAGCAGGAAATAGATAGTAAGACCATACCAGTTGGGGATCTCAACCTTCCCTTTCAGAACTAGATAAATCTAACCAAAAAATAAATAAGGAAGGAGTAAGGGAATTGAATGAAATGCTAGAAAAATTAGTTAATAGATATCTGTAGAAAATTAAACAGTAATAAAAAGGAACATAGCTTCTCAGCAGTATATGGTACACATTCAAAGATCTACTATGTACTAGGGCAGTGATGGGCACACTATGGCCCACGGGCCAGATGTGGCCCCCTGAAATGTTCTATCTGGCCATGGGACATTATTCTTAATCTGACAAATACAATGAGTAGGATACAAAACAATGAAACTTCAAAAGAGTTGCCTTATAAACAGACTGACAGATGAGCATTTCCTTTCCTTTCCCCCTCTTTAAAAGTTTGCCCATCATTGTACTAGGACATAGAAATGTTGCAAACAAATGAGGAAAAACAGAAATAAAAAATGCAACTTTTTTCATATCATAATGCAATAAAAATTATAATTAACAAGGGTCCATAGATTGGCAAATATAAGATTAATTGGAAACTAAAACTAATTCTTCAAGACTGGTGGGTCAAAACGGAAATTGTAGAAACAATTATGGACTTCATTAAAGAGGACAATGAAGAGACAGCATATCAAAATCTACGGTATTCAGCCAAGCAGTACTCGGGAAAATTTATATCTCTGAGTGCCTATATCAACAAAATAGAGAGGGAAGAGATCAATGAATTGGGTTTGCAACTTAAAAAATGAGAAAAAAAACTAATAAAAAATCCCAAATAAAACCTAATTGGAAATCCTAAAAATTAAAGGAGAAATTAATACAATTGAAAGTAAAATAACTATTGAACAAATAAGTAAGACTAGGATCTGTTAGTTTGAAAAAACAAACAAAATAGATAAAGTAATGGTTAATCTAATAAAAAAGAAAGAAGATAATCAAATTAACAGTATCAAAAATAAAAATTATGATCTCACCTCTAATGAAGAGGAAATTAAGGTAATTATTAGGAATTATTTTGCCCACTGTAATAGGTATAGGCTTTAAAAGTATAAAGACCACTTACATGGAAATAAATATGACAATATAGGTGAAATGGGTGAATATTTACAAAAAATATAAATTGCCTAGATTAACCAAGGAGGAAATAGAATACTTAAATAATCCCACCACAGAAAAAGAAATTGAATAAGCCATCAAGGAACTTCCTAAGAAAAAGTCCCCAGGGCCAGATGGATTCACAAGTGAATTCTGTCAAACATTTAAAGAACAAATAATCCCAATACTATACAAATTATTTGACAAAATAAGCAAAGAAGGAATCTTACCAAATTCTTTTTATGACACAAATATGGTACTGATTCCAAAGCCAGGCAGACCAAAAACAGAAAGAAAACTACAGACCAATCTCCTTAATGAACATAGATGCAAAAATCTTAAATAAAATACTAGCAAAAAGAATTCAGCAAGTTATCACAAGGATTATTCATTACAAACAGGTGGAATTTATACCAGGAATGCAAGGCTGGTTTATTATTAGGAAAACCATTCACATAATTGACCATATCAATAATCAAACAAACAGAAATCACATGATTACCTCAACAGATGCAGAAAAAGCCTTTGACAAAATACATCACCCGTTTGTATTGAAAACACTAGAAAGTATAGGAATAGAAGGGCCTTCTTCAAAATAATAAATAGTATACATGTAAAACCATCAGCAAGTCTCATCTGCAATGGGGACAATTTAGAAGTTTTCCCAATAAGATCAGGTGTGAAGGAAGGATGCCCATTATCACCATTATTATTTAATATTATTTTAGAAATGTCAGCGGACAATTAGAGAAGAAAAAGAAATGAAGGGATTTAAGTAGGCAATGAGGAAACTATTCACTCTTTGTAGATGAAATGTTGGTTTACTTAAAGAATCCTAGAAAATCAACTAAAAGGCTAGTGGAAATAATTAAGAAGTTTAGCAAAGTTGCAGGGTACATAATAAACCTACAGAAATCATCAGCATTTCCATATATTTCCAAAAAATTCAGCAACAAAAATTAGAAAGGGAAACTCCATTTAAAATCACTCTAGACAATATAAAATATTTAGGAGTCTATCGACCAAAACAAACATGGGAATTATATGATCACAACTAAAAAAAGACACATGCCACCCAATTAAAACTGTATCTAAATAATTGGAAAAACATGAACTGTTCATGAGCTAATATAATAAAAATGACAATTCTACCCAAATTAATTTACTTTATTCAGTGCCATACCTATCAAACTACCAAGAAACTTTTTTTATAAAATAAAAAAAATAACAAAGTTCATCTGGAAGAAAAAAAGATCAAGATTATCAAGGGGAATGATAAAAAATATGAAGGATCTTAAACTGTAGTATAAAGCAATGGTCATCAAATCTTAAACTGTAGTATAAAGCAATGGTCATCAAAACAATATGGTACTTGCTAAGAGACAGAAGTGAGGATCAATGGAATAGACTAGGGGTAAATGACCTCAGCAAGCTAGAGTTTGATAAAGCCTAAGATCCAAGCTTTTGGGACAAAGAACACTCTATTTGACAAAAACTGCTGGGAAAATTGGAAAAAAGTATGGGAAAAATTATGTCTAGATCTCACACCCTATACCAAGATAAATTCAGAATTGATAAAATGACTTAAATATAGGGAATGAAATCATGAATAAATTAGGTGAATATAGAATAGTATACCTGTCAGATCTGTGGCAAAGGAAGGAATTTAAGACCAAGCAAGAGAACATTACAAAATGTAAAATGAATGACTTTGTTTATATCAAAATAAAAATTAAAAGTTTTTGTATAAACAAAACTAATGTAACCAAAATTACAAAGAAAGCAACAAACTGGGGAAATGTTTTTATAACAAAACTCTCTGACAAAGGTTTAGTTGTGGAACTAAGTCAAATTTACAAAAAATCAAGCTATTCCCCAGTCGACAAATGTTCAAGGGATATGAATAGGTAGTCCTCAGATGAAGAAATCAAACTATCAATATCACATGAAAAAGTGTTCTAAATCCCTCCTGATTAGAGAAATGCAAATCAAAAAAACTGAGCTACTCCCTCACACCTAGCAGTTTGGCCAATATGGCAGCAAAGGAATTTGAAAAATGTTGGAGGGGATGTGGCAAAATTTGGACACTAATAGACTGGTGGTGGAGTTGTGAATTAATCCAACCATTCTGGGGGGTAATTTGGAAATATGCCAAAAGGGCTTTAAAAGAGTGCTTGCCCTTTGATCCAGCTAAACCACTGCTGGGTTTGTACCCCAAGGAGATAATAAGTAGAAATACCTGCATAAAAATATTTATAGCTGCACTTTTTGTGGTGTCAAAAAATTGGAAAATGAGGGGGGTGTCCATCGATTTGGGAATGACTGAACAAATTGTTTTATCTGGTGGTGATGGAAGATTATTGTCCTGAAAGGAATGATGAACTGGAGGATTTCTATGTGAACTAGAAAGACTTCCAAGAATGGATGCAGAGCTAAATGAATAGAACCAGCAGATCATTGTACACAGACTGATACACTGTGGCACAATAGAATGTAATAGACTTTTCTACTAGTAGCAATGCAATGATCCAGGACAATCCAGAGGAACTTATGAAAAAGAATGCCATCCACTTCTAGAGAAAGAACTGTGGGAGTAGAAATACAGAAGAAAAATCATGTGGTTTGATAGGGATATAATTGGTGTTTTGGTGTTAAAAGATTACTCTATTGTAAATATGAATAATATATAAACAGGTTTTGAACAATGATACATGGGTAACCCAGTGGAATTTTGTCAGCTCTGGGAGGAGGAAGGGAAGAGGTGTGAGAAAAATCATGAATCATGTAACCATGGAAAAATATTCTAAATAAATTATAAAAAATAAAAATAAAAAATGCAGCAAAAAGACAAATTAGTTCAAAATTAAATAACTTTATCCTAAAGAATGAATGGGTCAAAGAAAAAAATCACAGAAATAATTCATAATATCATGTCTTAATTTAACTTAAAAATAGAAAGAAGAAAACCAAATTACCAGTATCAAAAATGAAAAAGGTGAATCAATGAAGCAGAAATTAAAGCAACTATTGGGAGTTCTTTGGCTCAACTATCTGCCAATAAATCTGACAATATAAGTGAAAGAGAAGAATATTCACAAAAATATAGACTGTCCAGAATTTAAAAAAAGAGGAAGTAGAATATTTAATCCCATCAGAGGAAAAAAAAATTGAACAAATCATCAAAAATTCCCTAAGAAAGAGGCCCCAGACACAGATGAATTCACAGGTAAATTCTTCCAAATATTCAAAGAACAATTAATTTCAAAACTACAAAAATTATTTGGAAAAATAGGGGAAGAAGGAATTCTTTCAAATTCCTTTTATGAAACAAATATGATAATTATACCTAAATCAGAAAGATCTAAAACTGAGAAATAAAACTATATACTAATATCCCTAATGAATATTGACGCAAAAAATTAAATAAAATTCTAGAAAGGAAATTTTAGCATATCACAAGGATCAGATACCATGAGCATGTAGCCTTTATACCAAGAATGCAGAGATGGTTCAATATTAGGAAAACTATCACCATAATTGACTATGTCAGTAATAAAACACACAGAAACCATATGATTATCTCAACAGATGAAGAAAAATTCTTTGACAAAATACAACACCCATTCACCCATTCCTTATTTAAAAAATAGGAAACATTGGAATAAAAAGATCTTTCTTTAGAGTGATAAAGGGCATCTATCTAAAACCATCAGCAAGCATTATCTGTAATAGGGACAAATTAGAACCCTTCCCAATAAGATTAGAGGTGATGCAAAGATGCCCATTATCACCACTACTATTTAAAATTGTACTAGAAATGTTAGTGATAGTAATAAGAACAGAAAAAGAAATTGAAGAAATCAGAATAGGCAATGAGAAAATGAAATTATCACTCTTTGCAGATGATATGATGGTATACATGAAGAACAACAGAGAATAAGCCAAAAAATGTATAGAAACAATTAACAACTTTAGCAAAGTTGCAAGATACAAAATAAACCCATATAAATCAACAGCATTTCTATTTACCACCAACAAAATTTTAAACAGCAAGAGATGTGAAAGGGAATTCCATTTCAAATAACTGTAGACAACATAAAATACCTAATGGTATACTTATCAAACTCAGCAACTATATGGACATGATTATAAAATACTTTTTATACAAATAAAGTCAGATCTAAAAAACTGGAAAAATATTAATTGCTCATGTAGAGGTCAAGCCAATATAATAAAAATGATAATCATACTTAAATTAATTTATCTATTCAGTGTCATACTAATCAAACTACTCAAAAATTATTTCCATGAAATAGAATAAATAATAACAAAATTCACCTGGAAGTTCAAGAATATCAAGGGGATTAATGAAAAAGAAATACAAAAGGAGGCTTAAGTATACCACATTTTCAAAGTATACAATAATGTGATAATAGAGTAGTGGATGAATGGAACAGTTTAGGACAGTGATGGTAAACCTATGGCACTTGTGCTGAAGATGGCACACAGAGCACTATTTGTAGGAATGTGACTGCCCCCTCCTCCCCCAAGTTCATTAATAGAAAGGCAGAGGGACTCAGGTGGAGCTGCTCCCTTCTCTCTCTCCACCGTGCGTGAGGACATTTTTTCACATTGTATAAATGGAGATTTTGAACATTGGACTTCATCCCCTATAAGTCACTTAGTTTTCCCAAAATTCCCTTTAATCTCTCCTGCGCCTCCACATTTGTGTGGTCACATTATTGTTTTATATTTGGCTGTAACTCCTATGTTTTTCTCTTTTGCTCTGGTGAGCAGGCTGAATAGCTAGATCTCTTACTTTAGTTATTATTAATAAAACTTTATTAAATATAATATTTAGTTATTGGATATTAATTTTAAAATCCACATTTTTGGCTAACCACGAAGGAATAGAATCCTCAAATATTTTTAAATAGATTTTCAGTATAGTTAGTAAGTTTGCCCAAGAGCTGAGAGCTGGGGTTTCCTGCTTTCACTCCATCTTGGCCACTATAGACACCAGCCTGCCAGCTGCCTGCTTTCACTGCTGCTGCCTTTTCACACTCATCTGCTATAGCCAGTGTTCCTTACTGCTCCCCACCCAGCATGCAGCCTGCCAATCTGAACTGCCTTTTTCTAATGGAAGGGTGAGACCCATATCCCTTCCCCCACCCCACATGGCTTTTCCAGCCTGAGCTACCATTTTTAAGCTGAAGTCTTAAACTGATCCTGGACTTCTGTCTGAGAAAGACTTGCAACTCGGGGAATTTTTTTTTCAGCAGGAAGGGGACTCCTGCAGTTTTTCTTTTGGGAGCAGAGAGACTAAATCAGTAGATTCAAAGTAGAAGTTTTTAGGATTTTGTCTCTACCTTTTGGCCAGCTCTCTTATATGCAAATGCCCTATTGTTCTCTCTCTAGAAATTTTGCTTGCTTTCTGTTTACTCTATAAACAAAACCCCATTCAACCTCTTCAGGAATAAAGCTGTTTCAAAGCATGCTTGAAACTCTGAAATAACAGTTTGAGTTGATAGGGCTAAAAAGTGCAATTTGGATCTGCTCAATTCTTTTCCTGGGGATTTTTGTGCTGATTAATATCTTGCAATTGAGAGCTTCATTAATCTTAAGATTCAGGGGAGAAATTCATCTCCTCACACCCCTTTGGTTTTTTGGCTTACTCATACCCATTATGAGGGTCGAGCACACTATGTTCTGTACAGAATTTGCCCTCACTATGACGAAATTCAGAGCTTTGACAAATGAAATCTGAATGGTTGATTTATATTGAGGAGGGGAAAGAACCTTAAGTTCTTAAGATTTGAAAGTTTATTGCTTGCTAATTATTTTCAGTTTTTCCCCTCAAGATAGTAAACAAGCCTATTGGGATTGGTAAAAGGATTTTTGACTACACTGCTTGTAACTGGTCATTTTCTTATTGTTTCCTGATTTCTTTAAGGTTTAAAATTTTTTTAAAGTTTACCTGTATTAATCTAATTCTGTTATATGATTCTTTATCTGTACCATTTACCTATGATTTTACAGAACAACATATCATTGTAAAAAAGCCCATGAACATCTAACGCAAACATTTTTTTAAGTTGTAAAAAGCCAATAAGTCTTATGTATCCTGGATGTGCCATCTTAACTATCGAGGTCACATGTTACTTATACAATCCTGGAGAATATAAGGACTTAAGAATTTAAATTGAAATTTTATAAGGGTTTTTAGAAATGACTTTAGACACCTAGTACCTTCTGAATGGATGATAGGTTTTCATATTATAAAGAATGTTGTGTTAAAAGGTAGAGAACCAAATAGAAGTTCCTACCAAAACTTTATATATAAAGTGGGAAGCCAAAAAGAGCTCCTGCATGCATGATATTTTAACACTTTAATTTATTTCCAGAAGGATCTAAATTTTTGGTGATGTTCTAGAACCCAAAAAGATTTTCCTGAGCAATACAGAGGTTTGTGTTTTTGCCAAGGTTGAAAGAATTGTTACATCTGTATAACTTGTGACAAAAATCCATCACTTCATAGATTTTTTTTAAATATCACACAGCATGTGGCTATGTATGTAAATCCTATATAATAATGGGTTTGATTTCTATTGTCAATAACTAGGCTATTGTGAATTTGGGGAATTTGGTACTTTATTTGAATGTGCATCATCTACTCTACTACTGTTTTGTTTTTGTATATCTGTTATTTTGTAAAAATCATTTGTACTCTCGCAATGGATCATGGCCAAGTTTAAAAAGGAAATGGATCTCATTTTTTGATGAGGAATTTTTGTATTCTACCTCCCTTTGGATGACACAGTGTATCACTGATTCTAAGTTATATATTTTTGATTTTTAAAACATTTTTTCTTATTATTTTTTCCTTGTATTTGCAATATAGTATTTTAGTACTTTGAAGTACATATAAATAATATTAATTATTTTTATTTTACAGTAATATAAGTTTAAAATACATTTCTTCTAATATTAATGCATACCCAAAAAATTTAAACTGTAGAATGCCATTGATTATTTAAATATTATGGGGCTTTGCTTAATGATTATGCCTGATTCCAGAAGAAGAAAGTATAAAAAGAGCCACTGCACAGTGCTAAAGAAGCACAAAGCCAACCTGCACAGTGCAAATGGAGTATAAGGTCAAAGAGACCAACCAATCCCAGTGGGATTGATGTAATTTTGAGCCAAGACAAGAAGACTTGAACTTGTTTGGGGTTTGAGGTTGCGGCACTTAACATATGTTAAGACGCAGGACTTCCTCTGAACCACATTCTATCCAAGCACCTCATCCTGGCTACCATTCTGACTTCTATAATATAGTCCCTTTTTCTGTCTTTTATAAGTGTGGCAAACTTTCTGTAGTCCTGGCTACTGATTAGGTAAGTGCATAATTACTTAAATCACTTTAATTGGGCCCTGATTGAAGTTCTTGTTATAGTTTTATTTTCCCTTTACTTAGATTTTTAGACATAAGACTTTGACATTTTGTATTTCATCCGCAAGTTATTTTTTATTTTTATTTTTTTTAAACCCTTGTACTTCGGTGTATTGTCTCATAGGTGGAAGATTGGTAAGGGTGGGCAATGGGGGTCAAGTGACTTGCCCAGGGTCACACAGCTGGGAAGTGGCTGAGGCCGGGTTTGCCCCTAGGACCTCCTGTCTCTAGGCCTGACTCTCACTCCACTGAGCTACCCAGCTGCCCCCTATTTTTTATTTTTTATGTGGATTTAATTTCTTAAAATTTCTTTTGCAATTGATTCATATACTTTATAACTCAGCCATGTATCCCTGAGTGATCACTGTGTGTTATTATTTTCCTCAGGGGGGCCTTTGTTATTATTGTGAACTTTGATTTGAATTTAGGAAATTTTAGTATAAGAAATTTGCTATCTCCCAGAATCCAGACAATGAACCTGTTTGGAAAAGACACCATGAAGATGCCTGCAGAGACCACACACTGCATCAAGAAGATCTATAGTGAACTTTAGGATGTGAAATTGAACTATGGGGGGTTGAAAGCATTTGTTTTGAATGTATACTTTCATGCCAAAGGGGACTTACCCCAAATTGGCCTTTTGTTAATGTAGCAATCATTGATTTTGTTCTTTTTTTCCTTTTATCCACAAATTATTGCAATTTATATGTTGATTATGTTTTTATGATCCATTGGGGAGACTGGTCTCCCAAAGGATCATGGAGGGTATGTATAAATGGAGATTTTGAACGTTGGACTTCATCCCTCATAAGTCCCTTAGTTTTCCCAAAATTCCCTTTAATCTCTCCTGCACCTCCACGTTTGCACGGTCACGTTATTGTTTTATATTTGGCTGTAACTCCTCCCTCTTTCTCTTTTGTTCCTGGGAGCAGGCTGGTTAGTAACCTTTTAGTTAGCGCTCTGTTAGTTTATTATGAATAAAATATTCATAAATATAATATTTAGTATTTTTCATATTAACTTTAATCTCCACATCACCTGCGCCCTGCCTTAGCAACCCAATGGGACTGGACAGGGGGCAAAGTGGGCGGCTCACAGGTGGCAGAGCTGAAGGGGAGCAGAGCTCTCAGGCTACTCTCCTCCCCATCTCTACATTTGTTGAGGACAATCCTCACTTCATCTGCTCCTCCACCCAGCAGCCCAATGGGAGAACTTCCTCCCTCCCCTGTGTGGGATAAGGGGGGCAGGATGTGTCCAGAACTCATGGAGGGAGGGACATGATACCTGGTCTCTTGGTGAGGGCAGGCACAGCACACCATCTAAGGGATTGGGGTGGGGCCCGGCACTCTGTCTCTAAAAGGTCCACCATCAATGGTTTAGGATATAATACCCAGTAGTTAATGACCAAAGTAACCTATTGTTCAATAAATCCAAGATCTAAAACTGGGGTTGGCAACCTTTTTGGCTGTGAGAGCCATAAACGCCACATTTTTTAAAATGTAATTTCGTGAGAGCCGTACAGTGCTCACAGTGTACACTCCTACAACAGTGCCTGAAAAAAAAATTGAGTTTATGGCTCCTGCTGAAAGAGCCATATCTGGCCCTCAAAAGAGCCAGATATAGCTCAAGAGTCATACGTTGCTGGCCCCTGATCTAAACTATTGAGAAAACATACTATTTGCCAAAAATTGCTGGAAAAATTTGAAAGCAATATCACAGAAACTAGGTATAGACTAAGATCTCACACCATACACCAAAATAGAGTTAAAATAGATATGTGACCTAGAAATAAAGGGTAATATCATAAACAAATTAAGAGAACATGGAAAAGTCTGCCTATGGATGAGGACAAAATTTATGACTAAACAAGTCACAGAGAACATAATGAAAAATGAAATATTATTTTAATTACATCAAATTAAAAGGTTTTACACAAACAAAACTAATGTAGCCAATATTAGAAGGGAAACAATAAACTGAGAATAAATTGTATATCAGGTATGTCTGATAAAAGCCCCATTTCCCAAATACATAGAGAACTGCATCAAATTTTTAAGAATAAAATGCATTCCACTACTAATAAATGGTCAGCATTCCACCACTGATAAATGGTTAAAGGATATGAACAAGTAGCTCTAAGAGGAAGAAATGAAAACTATCTATAGTCATATGAAAAAGTTCTCCAAATCAGTATTGATTAGGGAAATATAAATCAAACAACTCTGAGATACCACTTTACATCTAAAAGATTGGCTAATATGACCTAAAAAGAAAATGATAAATGTTTAAGAGGATGTGGGAAAATGGGACACTAATACACTTGATGAAAATGAGAGCTGATACAACCATTCTTTTTAATTTTAATTTATTTTTATTTTTTAGAATATTTTTCCATGGTTACATGATCCATTTTCTTGCCCTCTCCTCAAACCCCTCCCTCCCATATCCCATGTGCAATTCCACTGGGTTTTACATGTATCACTGATTAAGACCCACTTCCATATGATTAATATTTGCATTAGGGTTATCGTTCAGTCTGGAGTCTACATCCCCAATCATATTCCCATCGACCCATGTGATCAATCATATGTTTTTCTTCTGTGTTTCTACTACCACAGTTCTTTCTCTGGATGTGGATAGCATTCTTTCTCATAAGTCCCTCAGAATTGTCCTGGGTCATTGCATTGCTGCTAGTAGAGAAGTACTTTATGTTTGATTGTGTCACAGTGTATCCATCTCTGTACAATGTTCTCCTGGTTCTTCTCCTTTCACTCTGCATCCATTCCTGGAGGTCATTCTAGGTCACTTGGAATTCCTCCAGTTCATTATTCCTTTGAGCAAAATAGTATTCCGTCACCAATAGATACCACAATTTGTTCAGCCATTCCCCAATTGAAGGACATTTCTTCATTTTCCAATTTTTTGATACCTCAAAGAGCGTGGCTATAAATATTTTTGTACAAGTCTTTTTCCCTATGATCTCTTTGGAGTATAAACCCAGCAGTGGTATGGGCTGGATCAAAGGGCAGACAGTCTTTTACAGCCCTTTGGGCATAGTTCCAAATTGCCATCCAGAATGACAACCATTCTTTTAGTTTTATTATATACTTAGTAACCACTACCACTAAAAAAACTTTTAACTAACCAAATGCACAAAAATTATGTGCAAAACCATAAACTCCACATTGTTTATAATTTCTTTAAATAAATGTATGCTAATGTTAACATTATCTGCTTTTGAATTCACTTTGAAATTGTTTTACTTGGATACTTTTTTCTTTTGATTCTGTGGTTATTATTTTTTAAATTCAATCGTGCTATTATTTATCCTTATTCTCTTTTCTTCTTGTTACATATTTCCCCTTTCCTTTATATTTGCAATATTTGTCATTTCTAATAACATAATAAAATCCATTACATTTAAATATCACAATTTAGCCATTCCTCTCATTCATTGCATTTATGTCATGTCCAGTTATTTAGTCATAACAAAGATTCCATGAATATTTTCATACATACCCAGCTTTTTACCCTCTCAATAATGCCTCTGGGACCTAACCTTAGTAATGGGATCTCTAGGCCAATAAGCATGAACAACTTTACAACTTAATGTATATTTCCATCTTGTTTCCTGAAAAAAAAGTTAACAGCTGCTCTAGCAATATAATATTAGGTCTGTTTCTCCATGTTCCTATCAACACTTGATTTAAATTTAACTTGTCTGGTTCTCAGTTAGCATATATTAACAGAACACTATGTTTTGCTAGACTGGTCCTAAGTCAGCAGAGACAATCTGTTACTGGGAACATACTCTTTCCAAAACAAGTCTTTCTAGATTGATCATACCCAGTGGAATTTTTGTTCCAGTGCCACAACTCCTCAGGAATGCAAGATTATTTCCCTAGTGTTGAAGTAAGTAAGATTTTTTCAGACTATTTATGCTCTCTAAGCCACTGATATCCCATCAGAAACTATATTTGGATTATGTGTACACTCAGGCTTAGATCTGCTACTAACCTCAGGCAGGTGTGTGCAGGCTCTCTAGATATCTATCTGATTTATCTTATACAAGGTTCTATTCATCTCCTTAACTTTTTGCTTATTAATTTTTTATTAGACTTATCTATTTCTAAGAAGGGAAAATTAAAGTCTGCCACTATTGTTATTTTGTTATCTATTTCCATTTGTATCTTATTTAGTTTTTCCTTTAAAAATCTAAATGCTATACCACTTGGTACATACAGATCCAATATGGATAATGCTTCACTATCCACAGTACCTCCCAACATATTATAGTTTCCTTGTTCATCCCTTTCGATTATATCCATTTTAGTCCCAACTCTGTCAGAGATCACAACTGCTACCCCTGTCTTCTCTGGATCAGCTGAGGCATAGTATATTCTTCTCTAGACCCTCACTTTCACTCTATGTTGGTCTCTCATTTTCAGGATGTTTCTTGTAGACAACACATTGTCAGGTCCTGGATTTTTATCATTTCTGCTATCCATTTTCTTCCAATGTGTAAATTTATTCTATTACATTCAATGTCACAGTTACTAGTTGTATATTTCCACCTACTCTGTTGCTTTGCTTTTTGTCCCCTCTTCTGTTCTTTCTTTTGTATTCCTCCTCAGATGTTTTATTTCCTTTAACCAATACCTCTCTCCTATTTACATCCCTTCCCAAAAATCCTCCCTTATTTTCTCTCCTTACCTTTCTAGTTCCAAATTGGCCCACCTTTCCAAAGGTCACTCCCTTATCCCTTCCCCCTTACTTTTAATTCTTATTTTGCCCAGTCTTCCAAAAATGCCTTCCTTATTCCCCAGCTGTGCTATATTATTTCTTGATGCACTTATCCCCTCACCTACCTCCCTACCTTTTAATATGTACTCCCCTCTAGGTATCCCTCCTTTCCTTCCCTTTTCTTATCCCCTTGTCCTCTTTCTTAACCCACCTTTACTTCTCTTATTCTCTCAGTCCCTCCCTTATCCACCCTCCTTCCCTCCTGTTTCTTTGTAAAATAAGAAAAAAAAATACCTTTCTAACTGCATGGGTTGTTCTCTCTTTATCCCAAGTATGATGAGAATTGGGTTCTAGTACTTCCACCCTTGTCTCTTTCTCTATGGCAGTTCTTCCACTCATTGCTCCTCCATATGAGATAGCTATACCATCCTGCCTCCTCCTAATCTATTCCAATACCATTTTGGTTCATTCTAATACATTCCCTCCACTTTGAATCTTCCATCCATACTTACCCCCTCCAAATATACAGGCAATGATGCCATTATCAGGGGTCATAGATGACATTTTTCCATACCAAATAATTTGACTTCTAGAGTTACTTATTACTAGTCTTTCATTAATTTTTTTATGTTTATTATAGATGAAACTTCTGAGTTCTCAATTTTTCTTCAGAAATTGTTGAAATTCCTTTAGTCCCAAAGCTAAAGAAAAGAACTGTTAGAATTTGATTTCAGATCAAAGCATGCCATTTTCACTTTATTTCCTTTCTAGGTTTTTAAAATTGTATATTTGATATGTGTCTTCTGTCATGGCATAGAGAATATGGAAATATGAATTGCATGAAAGCAATGGTATAACCTTTAACAGACCACTTACTGCCTCAGGGAGGGAGTATGAGGGAGGGAAAGAATCTGAATAGCAAAATGTCAGAAAACAATTGTAAAATATTGTTTCTATATGTAACTGAAAAAGAAAATAAAAGAAAGTTAAAAAAAAAGAAAATGTGGATATCATTCTAAGTTACTACTCCAAAATTAGGTCCTTCGATTCCTTTCCTACCTGACAAGAGAGGTGGGAGAAGCATATGAGTTCTGAACATCAAATGGTTATTTAGGGGAATATGAGGAAAATAAATGGTACAGAAATGCATTTCAATGTAGGAGTTAGGGATATTTTGTATTTAATTCTACCATTTTGTCCAGGGTTAGAACTAAGAACTTGTTACAGCAATCTGATTCAAAATTTAGACTTGTCTTTTATTGACTATCTTATATGTGGTCAAAAAAAGAATACCTCTATGATTCATGATGAGAATCACATTGTGCTCTTTGTGCAATAAAATGAAAGCTGTTCAATAAAAGCCAACAGTTAATATCCATATAGTCAGAGCTATAACTAGCAAATTTTACTCCTAGCACAAGTACCACAAGCCATTTATAGGATAAGACAGTTCCAGGGATTGGGCTGGGTAGGGAACAATATAGGAAAGGAGATGTGGGGTGGTCATTCCAGCTCACCATCTAATAAACAACTCTTTGTTTAAACTAATTAGACTTGCTATATGGTAAGCTTTATTATTTCTAGCTGCTAACATACTTAAAGTACTTGTAGCAATACAAATTAGACATCAAGTCACGTCACCCTAGTTACTGCTCTATATATCCTGCCTTTATAATTTTTTGCAAAAAAAAATCTACACAACAGATGTTTATGCCTTGCTTTGACTGCCTAACTTCTTTAATTAAGGGTGAATCAAAAGATATTATACAGTGTTACACTTTTGTGAATAGAAAAAAATTGAATTGAATATTATAGGAAACAAATATTTTCTCTTAATTATAAGCATGAAGGGAAAACTGTAATATTTCACCTGTAGAGTGACTTTTGTTATGAACTTGTTACAGCAATCTGATTCAAAATTTAGACTTGTCTTTTATTGACTATCTTATATGTGGTCAAAAAAAGAATACCTCTCTGATTCATGATGAGAATCACATTGTGCTCTTTGTGCAATAAAATGAAAGCTGTTCAAATTATCAATTTGAATTGGCATATCTATTTAACATTGTCTTGTTTGATGGACAAACAAAACAAATTATAGTCTTTCTTGATGGCAAGTGTAGGCATCCATGTGCCCTGACTACCTTCTATGAATGCTCCCTCTCTTAGAACCCAAAATCTAAGCTTACTTTGGCTTACTTCAGCAATTTTCCATTAATACGTTGTTGGGAATTTTAATGTAGGTTTCACTATTCTGTTTGGTGTCTCAACCACTTCTTTGTGGTTTCTGGAATAATGCTGACAAAATTTTCTTTATTTAGAAAAATAGTGGGATAACAAATCTACAAGTAAACACTAAAACAAAGTTATGCATGTTCTGATTATAAATATGACCTGTAGGAACTTTGCTGGTTACAATATTATTGCAGAAGTGGTACAGTAGAAAAAGTACTAGACTCAGAAGAAAAGGACCTGGCATCATGTTCTGTTTCTCACTTAATTGAGGTAGCTGGCTGGCACAGTGGATAGAGTAGTAATCTTGGAATTAGAAGAACCTGACATCAAATTTGTCCTCAGACACTTCCTAGCTATGTGACCCTGGGTAGGCCATTTGACCTCTATTTACTTTAATTTCCTCATCTGTAAAGCACTTAGAACAGTGCCTGGCACATTATTGTTATTCAGTTGTTCAGCTGTGTCCAACTATTCATGATCCTGTGCACCATAAAACTAATGCAGTTTTCTTGACAAAGACACTGGAGTGGTTTGCCATTTCCTTCTCCTGAGGATTAAGGCAAACAGAGGTTATGTGATTTGCCTAGGGTCACACAGTTAAGTGTCTGAGGATAGCTTTGAAATCAGGCCTTTCTGATTCCAGACCCAAAGCTCTACCCACTAGTAATGCTAGTTCCCTTATCTCTAATACCTATGTGACCTTGAGCAAGTCACTTATCCTCCCCAGAACTTGGTTTCTTCCTCCATAAGACAAGAGGTTTGATTAGATAGGTTCTCAGGTTCCTTCAAGCTCTAGATTTATGCACCAACCATTCTGGGATCTTAAATGGCTTTGAGATGGAGAAAAGCAATAGTTCAAATACAGCCACCTTCTACAATACTGCAAAGAGGCAGGAGAGTAAGAGCAAGTCCTAGCTGCAAGTAGGTTTAACTAACCTGCCTGACTTTTATGCCTTTAGAAAGCTTGAACTCAGAGGAAGGGGCTCAGATGTGGTTAAAGGCTTAAGAAGAATGGCATTCTCTACATTTCTGGAGAAAACGCTTCCTTTACATTTTCCTATGTCACTAAATAACAGGGAAGTAACTAGGGGAACTAGTGAGGGAATATCTGTGTCTAAGGCACTTCCTGGGATGTCTTCTGTCCTTTGGCATTGCTTGGTACTATCTGCTGAGCAGGAGGTTAGTTTCCATGTCAGGTATCCATCTATGTTATGAAGTCCCATTAGAAACAGATATCTTTCTTAAATGATGCTTCTGTGAATACTTGAAGCCATCACTCTGAAAGGGCTGAGACATAGAAATAACAAGGAAAACCATTCTTTTTTTTCAAAATGTCTATCAGTGACACTCTCTGAGATAGAATACTAGATTAGGCAGGCCATAGGTCTGGTTCTCTCCCTCTCTGCCCATTAGTTCTCCCCTCCACCTCCAACTATCTTTCCCATATATTTTATGTGAATATATGTCATGCTATAAATGAGTTATATAATTTATATAAAGTAGTTTACAAATAAAGTGCTATATAAATGTCACCTATTAACATTATTCTCATTAACATGTTCTTAGAAGCTGTAATTATTTACTATGACAGTCAATCAAGTGATTATGTTAAAATTAAAAATGGTGCTTAGAGTAGAAAAAACCTGTTAAAAGCAAACTTAGTCATTTCTTTTTTTTTTTTAAACCCTCACCTTTTATTTTAGAATCAATCCTAAGTATTGCTTCCAAGGCAGAAGAGTGGTAAGGACTAGGCAATGAGGGTTAAGTGACTTGCAAAGGGCCACACAGCTAGGAAGTATCTGAGGCTACATTTGAACCCAGGGCCTCTTGTCTCTAGGCCTGGCTCTCTATCTACTGAGCCACCCAGCTGCCCTAAACTTGATCACTTCCACAGAGATTCAAGTGTATTTCAAATGGCTAGCTCTAGTCCCCTTTGTAATTCCAATTATGCCTATTACAATAGAAGGCAACTCAATGCATTTTCTATTTTAATATATCATTGTTGGTTCCCAAGTTTAAAATTAATATATACAATTGCTTGGGCCATCCTGGATACATGAAGGCATTTTTATATTAATCAAATTAGATTCTTAATGATATTGACAGACACTAATAGAAACTGGTCAATTCCAGCAATTTGGGGGGTTTTATGTTTTCTACCAATTTCCCTAGATTTTAATTAATGATTATAACTAGATAAAGTGCTCCCAGATTAATTTTGTACCCAATAATATATCCACAAAATCACAGAATGAATAGAACATAGCTGATGTGAAGGCTATTTAATGAAATACTCCATATAACTGCTCATACATTTTATTTGGAAATTAATTCAAATTGGATGGAGATAAGAAATGCCACTATCTCTTCTTCAATGTTTGATTTGGGAAAATGGTCCAATTTCTCAGCAGTTTCCACAGTTCACGTTAAGAATTCTATGGAAGGGGAGGGAGAGAATTTGGTTTATATAACTTCAGAAAACTCATGTGGAAATTTGTTATTAAAATTAAAAAAATTAGAAAGAATTCTATGGAAGACTTAGGAGTCTAACCTAGATGAAGTTCACAAAATAGAAGAAATGTAAGTGTTGATATTTGTAATGGTGGAAAGAAGAATCATACTGAGGAAGATGTAGCTCATAAATATTCCTCATATAATTTCAGAAAATTCCACATTATAGTATGCGACTACTGTCTAAGAACTAAATCTTAATTTTTAGGGACTTCAGGGGTGGAGTCAAGGTGGTAGAGTAGAGTAAGTACTCAGTTAAGTTCTCCTACCATTTCCGTACAAATAACTTTAAAACAATGCCTCAAATTTAATTGAGAGGCAGAGCTAATGAAAGGTCAGAGAGAGACATTCTTCCAGAGTAAGATAACATGGGAAAACAGAAAAAAAGATCCACTATACCAAAGTGAAGACTGGCCCAGAGCTACTTGGATGAAACACTAGTGATAGGACTATGTGGTGGCAATAAAAAGAGCAGCAGCTTCAGAAGCTCCCAAGCCAGAGTCAGGAAGGGGATTGACTGGTCAAAAAGAAATTACAGGGGACTTTTATACTAGCCCTGGGTACAGGGTGCTGTATGGCAATTCCATTGCTTGTATGAACTTCTAGGTCATAGTTCAAGGGCAGAGAGGTACACTTTCCTTCAAGAGGGAGCCTTGAGGAACTCTATCACTTCTGGTCCCGATTGATCAGGAACTCTGAGGAACAATATAACTTCCAGTCCCAAGGGAGCAGAGGCCCTGAGGAGAAATAGAGATTGCAATCCCATGGGATCAGGAGCCCTTCCTAGGAAGAAAACAAAGGGTAGACCAGGACAAGAGTGACCATGCCTCTCTACAGACCATGCTAACTTGGAAAACTTCTAAACTCCCAGAACTAGAAAACAGCAAAGCCTAAAACTCAAGACTTTAAATGAAAAAAATAAAGAAAATTATTAATCAATTTTCTTAATGGATACCAATGCAAATTTTTTAAATAAAATAGTAGGAAGGAGATTAGAGCAATATATCACAAAGATTATCTTTTTTGGAATTTATACCAGGAATGCAGGGCAGGTTCAATATTAGGAAAAATCTATAGCATAATAGACCATATCAATAACAATACCAATAAGAAATCATATGATTATCTCAATAGATACAGAAAAAAAAGCCTTAGATAAAATACAATACCTATTTCTATTAAAAACACTAGAAAGCACAGGACTCAATGGAGTCTTTATTAAAATGATAAGTAGTACCTATTTAAAACCAAGAACAAGCTTTATCTGTAAAAAGAAAATACTCAAAGCCTTCTCAATAGGATCAGGAGTGAAGCAAAGATGCCCATTATCAACATTACTATTCAGTAAATTACCAGAAATGTTAGTTATAGTTTATAAGACAATAAAAATAAAGGAATAAAAATTGGCAATAAGGAAATAAAACTATTGCTCTTTGCAAATGATATAATGGTACAATTAGAGAACCATAGAGAAACAACTAAAATTCTAGTAAAAATATTCATTATTTTAGAAAAGTTGCAAAATATAAAATAAACCCAACAGAAATTGTCAGAATTTCTATATATTATCAACAAAACCCAGCAGCAAGAGATAGAAAGAGAAATTCCATTTAAAATAACTGACAATATAAAATACTTAGAAGTCTAGCTTGCTAAGATAAACACAGGGACTATATAAATGCAATTACAAAATACTTTTCAGACAAATAGACAAACCTAAACAACTGGAGAAATGTTAATTGCTCACCAGCAGGCCAATATAATAAAAATGACAATTCTAACTAAGTTAATTTATTTATTCAGTGACATATTAATCAAAATACCAAAAAATTATTTTACTGAGCTAGAAAAACAATAACAAAATTCAAATGGAAGAACAAAAGGCAATGAATATCAAGGGAATCAATAATAAAATATAAAGGAAGGCATTCTAGCAATACCAGATTTCAAATTGTATTACAAAGTAATAATCATCAAAGCAATCTGGTGCTGGCTAAGAAACAGTGTTAGATCAAAGGAATGGATTAGGTACTGTATAATTAGAATTTTGTACCCCAGGACTCCATTTCCCAGAACCCTACTTTCATCTTCACATTATGTCCTTACCTTTTAGAGATAAAGTTTCTGGAAACCTGCCTTTGTGCTCTCTTCTCCCGCTAATGGGGTCAGGAAAAACTTCTCTTTACTCAGGCTTTACTTTTATCTTTTTATTTCCATTACTTCAGGTGATTGTTAGTAATTCTTATAAAATATAATACTTTTGGAGTTATTGGATATTAATTTTAATCTTACAGTACATAATACACAGTAGCAAATGACCATAGTTTGATAAACTCAAAGATCCAAGCTTTGGGGATAAGAACTTACATCTGACAAAAAATTTATGGGAAAACCAGAAAGCAGTTTGGTAGTCTATAGGCATAGACCATCATCTCACATCCTATACCACAATTAGATCAAAATGGACAAATGATAGACATAAAGGGTAATATTATAAGTAAATTAGAAGAGCATGGAAAAATATATCTGTCAGAGCTATGCATAAGGGAAAAGTTTATGATCAAACAAGAAATAGAGAGGGCCAGAGGAAGCAAAAACGGATAATTCTGATTAAGTGAAATGGAAAGACTTTTGCAAAAACGAAACAAATACAGTCAAAATTATAAGGAAAACAGGAAACTAGGGGGGAACATTTCAGCAAATTTCTCTCATATGGTCCTCATTTTTCAATTTATATAGGAAACTGTGAAAAATTTGTAAATATAAGAGCCATTCCCCAGTTCACAAATGTCCAAAGGATATGAACAAACAGCAAAAACCAAAGCTATCAATAGTGACATGAAAAAAGTACTCTTAAATATCTGATTAGAGAAATGGCAAATGACAACAACTCTTGGATATCACCTCACACCTATCAGATTGGCTCATATGACAGAAAAGGAAAATGACAAATGCTGGGGGAGGTATGGAAAAGCAGGGCCATTAATAGAATGCTATTTCTAGAGCCAGGAGAGAACTGGGTTTGAATACTAACTTCAAAGCTTACTAGCTGTATGAAAATAGGCAAGAGATTTTATGTTTCTGAGATTCAAACACCTCACCTATAAAATGGGGATAATAATATTTGTGTTACTAGCCTTTACAGGTTTTGTGAGGACTATGCACTGTAAATCTAAAGTGCTAAAAAACTGACTTATCAACACATGATGGTGATTACAAGTTATCCAGAGCACTGCAGCTGTCTTCAAAGTGGGGTGGGTACATCTATCCCATGGGTGCCAAAATAATATAGTGAAGAAGAAAAAGAGAACATGAGAAACTTCTTTATCTATTTGTTTTTATCTAAAAAATGAAATTGAACATTAGAAACATTTAATATATGACTTGTCACTGGAACCTTTACTAGATCTATGTATGTAGCAAACCTTAAAATATTAGTTGTTATTGTTGTTGTAATTATGTCAGATAATGATATGTCAGCATGGTACCCCAGGCATCCCAAGGGAAGAGTGAGAGCTGCACAATGCAGAAAGGTGGACACTGGCGCCTTCACTTGTTTGTTTTCAATGTACTGTGATATATTATTCTTGACATATACCCAGTTAAGTGCATTTATGAATTATTTCTGGGGTTCTTAACCTGGGGCCTACAAATCCCAAGGGGTCTATGCAGTTTTGGGGGAGAGATGAACTTGGTTAGGAAAAAAATCACATCTTTATTTTCACTAACCTCTGACAAGAATTTAGCATTCTCTTCAACTGTTATTAAAAACAAATAAACATGCTTCTGAGAAGACATTCATAAGCTTTGCCAGCCTGTGCAGGGGGTCTGTAACACAAATTGGTTAAGACCTGGTTTCGATTATAGAGTTTTAATGAAACTAAGCATCACAAAACATTCAAGAGGCTTAAAAGGATTCCTGCAAAGAAGCCTTGGAAAGAAAATAGTGAGAAAATAATGTGAGCACAAGCAAAGTGAAAATAGGAACACTAATATTTCTTCTATGCCTAGTATATGCTTTTCATTCACCACATTGGCAAGGTAAAAACAAGGATAAGCTAATCAGATTTGACAAGAAGTCCAAATAAAACATTCAAAACTATCCTGAGAATTATTTGTAATATAGACTTGCATCCACTACTAATTAACAATGAATAATATCCTAAGTGTATACTGGGTCTTTAACATTATTATTAGCTACTGATACCATGAAATCATCACAGTTAGCAAGGCAATAGAAAATGAAACTTCCATTGTGTGGTATTTCCAGAAACCCTTAAATCTATACACTTTAAACACTTAGAAACCTAACTTTTGAACCTGTTTAAAAACCTTCCAAATGAATAGTTTCAATTGATTTTAAATTATGTATATTTATAGTAGAATAAAAATGTTAAATGCAACACTTCTGATTAGTTTGCAAAACAACTGGTTGGCATCAAAGAAACGGTTCATTTATGATCCAGTTTCAACAACAGCCTTTGAATAATTAGTGGATATGATTGAAAAATTAATTTCATAAGTGAGTGCAGTCAGTGATACACTTCTCTCCTTTGGATCTCTGCATTTTTGTAAAGGCTTCTATAGGTATACACAAATAGTAAAATGGATCTGTGATCTCACCCATTTGTTAGTTCCCTTAAAGGATGCAGATCACAAGCTTTCCATGTCAGCCTTTCTTGTGCTACTCTTGGCCATGTCACCTCCAATGTTCTGTTTTCTCTCAATGTTGCAAGAGTACCTGTAGAGCAGTCTGTTTATCCACCTCTCATCCCTAGCTCTCACTGTGTGACTAGTTATTTTATCTTCTCTCTGTCATACAAATCCTCAATGATATTCTTTACTCATATTCTTGTGAACTCTTCATTGTTCAAATGTTGCAGCTTACTCATGCCTACCATGTACCTTTCCACTTCCTTCTGCATAATATTCATCTTTAATTCCTTGGTTTTAGTGGTGTGCTAGGTCTTGCTGCCATACAGCAATAATCATAAAATGTTTGCATTGAAAGGAAAGGTCTTTGCTTTCATGGGAAGCTTGGAGTCAACAAAACAGCTCTATAATTTCCTGAAACAATAGTCTATTCCCCTAATTCTTTTCAATTCCATATAGCTGAGGTTCTTCAGTTTCTTTGTATTTTGAAAGAGAATTCTTTACTCTTTTGTTTATCGGAGTTAACACTAACTTAAGTACCCCTACTTAGTAACTCACCAGACTGAAGACAGGATTAACTCCCCCTTGTCTACTTTTGAATTGAATAAACAAAAGATTAAACACCCTACTTAGTACTAGGTGAGAAGTGAGCAAGATAGAGAATTCACACTCTTAGAAATTCAATCAGCCAGGAATCATCTGTGAATCTTTTTGATGAGAACTTAACCTTCAGAAGGTGAGATGTCAATCCTACAGACACTGCCCTCTGGGCAGTGCTAGACAATTTGGAAACTGTGACTGGTCCCTGTGAAGAGCTGCAAAGGACAAGAAGTCACCATAAAAAAGCAAGCCATGAACTCCTTCAGAGCAGATTGTCTTTGAGAAGATAGTCTGAAGAGATTGTCTTCTGGAGATAGTTTCAAATTGTCTTCGAGGGAGCTTTGCTGGAGACTATAGCTTGGATTGTGGGCATAGAGCTCTGCTTCTACTTGGACTCTGACTCTTGGATTACTTCGTTGGGTGAGTAAAAGTCTGACCCCTTTCCTGACTTCCAGAGAGAGTTTTACTTCAGTTGAGAGGGTTAACAAGTTGTGCCTGGATGAGTTGAGCACTGGAGCAATATTTAGTGTTATAGGCTAGACATCTTCTCTATTCCTTTTTGAATTTTTCTAATTTAACTCTTTCTACTTCTTTTATGAATAAAAGCTATTAAAAGTCATTTTGACTTTGAGCTATAATATTTAAAATCAGTGACCACCATATTATTTATAATTTTCATATATTTTAGTCAAACTATTAAAATTTAATTCCTAAAGTATCCTGGATATTTTTGGCAGTGTGGCTAGTAAAGCCTATGAACCCCTTCTTAGAACAATGTTTTGAAAAGCATAAAATAAAATACACTAGATTACAAAGAAATAAATTATAATGAAATATAGTTATCAAAATAGTTTGACAAGCAGCCATGGTGGCACATGCTTCTGTAGCCCCTGCTGTTAGGAAAGCCAATGCTGGTAGATCACTTTAGTTCAGGAGTTCTAAGACATAATTGGGCTAAAGCCAATTTGGTGTCTGTACTAAATCTGATACTACTATGAGGAGCTCCTAGGAGTAGAGGACTACCAGGCTATCTAAAGAGGAATGAATCAACCCAGATTAGAAAAATTTAGATTAAAGCTTCCATGCCAGCCAGTATTGGGATGAGGCCCAAGAGTAGTCATGAGTAGTCACTATACTTCCAATCTGAGTGAGATATGGAGATTCAGATTTAAAAAAAAATTAACATCATGGACTCCAGGTTCATAAAGTCTATAATATAGATATATAAAAATTAAATAAAAATAGAAGTTCAGGAGAGAATGCACCAGCACCTGAAATAGTTTCATAAGGAAGGTATATATTGAGCTGAGTTTTGAAGAAAATGAGAAATTCTAAAGGAGGCAGTGATGAAGGAGTACCTTCCAGGCATGGGCTGTGGCCAGGGCAAATACATGTAAATGAAAAGATGGAGTATCATTAGTAACAACAGCAAGAAAAGCAGTACAGCTGAACCATGGAGTATAGGGAGTATAGGAGAGAAAATAATATATGAGGCTGGAAAGTTAGGTTGGGTTCAAGTTGTGAAAAGATTTAAAAGCCAAACTGAGAGGTTTATTTATGATCCCAAAGGCAATAAGGAGCCCACTGCAGTTTACTGAGTAAGTCCAGTTTTCAAACTGGGTGTTGCAGGATATTTTAAATTTTTAAGAGGAAGAGAGCCATATTTGACATCTGTCAGACACTTCTCAAAATGTTAGCTCAGTGGTAGTCAGAGTTTCAACATTAGATCACACTATTTCCGTTCAGATGATGTTCTTTAAAGTTTGAGATACGATTTTGTTTACTTGTTTACTTATACTTCTTAATAACTTCTCAGAGTTTCTCATATGATATACAATATCTTTGTGAAGTAGAACTTTGTGAAGTTATTATGAGGAAAAAGTAAGAACTGTGAAAATCAATGTGGAAAAAGAAATGAGAGTGGCACTGTCTAATCAGTTTCCAAGGTTGTAGTGTTCAATAGGTACATGTATTCCATGAGTAATTGAGATTATTTAAGAATGATAAACATTTTTATTTTTTCTTTCCTTTTATGCATATTTTTTTCAAACAGCTACTAAGTTGTTGTGACATAAAGACAATGAGTTGTTTGGAACTAGCTCTTTAATAAATAGAACTAGGTAGCTACATGGCTTAGTGGATTGATTGTCTGGAGTTAAGAAGACCTGAGTTCAAAAATAGTCTCAGACACTAATTAGCTGTGTGACCTCAGGGACGACATTTAACCTGTTGCCTTAGTTTCCTCAACAGTAAAATGGGAATAATAATAATACCCATATCCCAGGGTTGTTGTGAGAATCAAATGAGATGATAGCTGTAGAGTGCTTAGCACATAGAAAGGGTTATATAAATGCTAACTATTATTATTATCATCATATCATTTTTTGGCCCCAAGGTATTGTGAAAAAATTACTATTAACTGAAAATATTTGGGAGCCTTTGGATTAGGGGAATGACCTGGTTATATCTGTGCTTAAGGAAAACCACTTTGGCAATCATGTGGAAGATGAATTATAGAGGGAAGAGGCCAGGTGAGATGTGATAAGAGCAGGAACTAAGAGGTAGCTGTGTGAGTGGACAAAAGGGTGCAGATGAGGGAGAAGATAAGGAAGTAGAAATGACACGATTTAGCAACTGATAACATGCATGGTATAAAGAAAGGTGAGAAATCAAGGATTGACCAAGATTGCAAACCTGAGTGACCTGAAGGCTGATATTACCCTTGACAAAAATTGGGAAGTTCAGGAAGTTACAGTATGATTGAGGAAAGACAAAAAGCTCTGTTTTGAACATATTGACTTTGAGAGGTTTGTGTTCCATCCATTTTGAAATGTCCAGCAGGCATTCTAGGACTGTAGTTCAGGATAGAGAATGAGTCTTAATATATATCATTCAATCAATTAATCAATATAAAAGCATTTATCAGTTGCTTACTATGTGTCAGGTACTGTGCTAAGTACTGGGGATATAAATAAAAAGAAGAAAATGATTTATACTTGTGAAGAGCTTATATTCTCATGAAGAACTCCACAAGTACATATATATTATATATGGCAGAAATATAAAGGGAATAAATAAAAAGTAGTTAAATACAATGTAGTCTGGGAGAAATGACACTAGCGGTTGGGGATAGGATCAGAAGAGACTTCATGGAGATGGTGGTTCTTTAGCTACAGAGAGATAGAGACAAAAAAGAGGGTAGGTACTTCAGTTATGAAATATGGCCTATACCAAGGCACACAGATGGTATATGGAGTATTGTGTGAGAGAAAAAGAAAGAAGGCCACTTTGACTAGATCATACAATGAAGGAGGGAAAGATGGCCTGGGACAAGGCTATAAACAGATTTAAAAGCTAAACAGGAATTTCTTTGTTATCCTAGAGGCAATAGAGAGTCAGTGGAATTAAGTAGGGGAGTGACATTGTCAGATATGCATTTAAGGGTAAAAATTACTTTGGCAGCAGTATGTAAGATGGACTGGAGTTGTAAGAGGCTTAGATCAAGGAAACTACCTAAGAAGCCATCTCAACATTCTAAATGAGAGGTTAAGGGGGCCAGAAATAACATGGTAGCTGGATGAGGAGAGAGAAGGGGTCTTATACGTTGTCTGGGAATCATCTGCATAGTTATGATACTTAAACCAGTTGCAATTGATAAGGTCACTAAGAGAGAATATAACAGGAAGAATAGAAAGGAGTCTAGATTAGAGCTTTGAGGGGACACCTAAAGTTAGTCTATGTGATATAGATGATAGATCTATAAAGGAGAATGAGAAAGAGTGGTCAAATAGAAAGGAAGAGAGACTGGAGAGAGTTGCATCATGAAAATCTAGAGTTGTAATATCTAGGAGGAAAGGGTCAACTGTGACAAAGACTGTAGAAAGATCATGAAGGATGAGTGCTGAGAAAAGATCATCAGACTTGGTAATTAAGAGACAACTGATAACTTTGCAGACAAGTTTCCACCCAACCATATTCCTTTGCTTATTTATCAAGGCCTCAAGAACTTTGGTATCCTATAAAACTATATCAGTCTTGATACTCAAACCACAATAGTACTCTTTTCTCCCAGAACTCTTCTGGATGGAGTATGGAATAGAGAGCTCCTTAGAGGGCATTAGGTCAGCCATCTCTTCATTTCCCACTTGGCTAAACTCCTTTAGACTTCATCATACCCCATACACTAGATATCTTCCTTTGCCCTACACCTTTATTTTTAAACTTCATTTTGTACATTGCCTTTTCCTTTTAAATTATAAACTCCGTCGGGATGAGGACTTTCTTTTTCCTCAGAGCTTAGCACAGTGCTTGGAATATAGTAGGTACTAAATAAATGTTTAGTGACTGAGTGGGGAAATAGGAAATGAGACTGCAGTTGAAAAAGAGAGAAGTGGAGATAATGAGTAAATAGTTTTTCCCCTATTGCTCCCCATTCTATGCTCCTTTACTTAAACTTTTGGAAAAGAGGTGATCTTTTTTAATAAGGTCAAGTAATTTACTTCTATCCTTTTACTCCATTCCCTTCTCTCTTCTCTAACAGATTATTAATACAATTATCTCATGCTACACACACACACACACACACACACACACACACACACCTTTCTCTCATATTTTTTCTGTTCCTAATATTAGCTTCTGAATATAAATATTTCCATCATCCTTAAAAAATCCTCAGTAGTTCATTCCATTCCAGCTAGTTATTGTCATCTCTCTCTCCTTTCTCAAGCAATCTCCTGGAATAGTAGGCTGTATCTACTGCCTTTACTGGAAGAACAGTTTCCAGTTCTTTAGAATTATAAAAAATATTCTAAATATTTTGGTTAGAAGAATTTGTGACCAAATATGAGACAGAGAACATTATGAAATTTAAGATGAATAATTTTGATTATATTAAATTTAAAAGTTTTTTTTAATAAACAAAACCAATGTAACGAAGATCAGAAGGGAAACAAACAGAAAAAAATGTATAGCAAATTTCTCTGATAAAGGTCTAATTTCTCAAATATATAGAGAACTGAGTTAAAATTATAATATAAGTCATGTTAATAAAAAAGGGGAAAGGATCTCCTTGTTCAAAAATATTTATAGCAGGTCTTTTAGTTATGGCAAAGAATTGAAAACTGAGGGAATGTCCATCAATTGGTGAATGGCTGAAGAAATTGTGTTATATGCTGGTAATGGAATATGGTGTTATAACAAATGATAAGCAGGATAATTTTTTAAAAAGATCTACATGAATTGATGCAGAGCAAAATAAGCAAAACCCAGAGAACATTGTACACAGAAATAGCAATATTCAACTGTGGAAACTCAGCCACTCTCAGCAAAGCAACGATCTGAGACAATTCTGCAGGACTTATGATAGGGAATGTTATCAACCTCCAGAGAAAGACGTGTTAGTGTTAAATGGATGTGGATGAAAGAATACCATCTTTCACATCAGTGTACTTATGATTTTATTTGGGGGTTTTAGTTTTGTATGAGTGTTCCCTTACAAAAATGACAAATATGGAAGTGTGTTTTGCATGATAATGCATTATGACCTAGATCAAATTGCTTACTGTCTCTGAAAGGGAGGAGAAAAGAGAGAGAGGGAGACAGTTTGGATCTTGTAATTTTGGAAAACAGATGTAGAAGATTATTATTACACATAATTGGGAAAATTTTTTAAATCTTTGAATCTAATTAATTGAAAAAAGTACAAGTCATTCCCCATTTGACAAATAGTCAAAGAATATGATCAAGCAATTTTCAGATTCAGAAGAAATCAAAGCTATCAATAATCATATGAAAATATGTTCTAAATCACTGCTGATCAGAGAAATGCAAATTAAAACAACTCTGAGATGCTACCTCACACCTATCAGAATGGTCAATATGGAAAAAAAGGAAAATGATAAATATTGTAGGGGATGTGACAAAATTGGGGCATTAACACATTGTTGGTGGAGTTGTGAACTGATCCAACCATTCTGGAAGATAATTTGGAGCTATGCCTAAAGGGCTATAAAATTGTGCATACCCTTTAATCCTTTAATACCACTACTAGATCTATATCTATCCCCCCAAAAATTTAAATAAAGGGAAAAGGATCTACTTCAACAAAAATATTTATAGCAGCTATTTTTGTGGTGGCAAAGAATTGGAAATTAAGGGGATGTTCATCAATCGCAGAATGGCTGAATATATTGTGGTATATCATGGAACAGTATTGTGCTATAAGAAATGATAAGCAGGATGATTTCAGGGGAAAAGCTGGAAAGACCTACAAGAACTGATACAGAGTGAAATAAGCAGAACCAAGAGAACAGTGTACATAGTAATGGCAATATTGTATAACTATCAACTATGATAGACTGTAGCTACTCTCAGCAATACAAAGATCTAGGACAATTCTGAAGGACTTAAGACAAAGAACTGCTGGAGTTGGAATGCAAATCAAAGCATACTATTTTTCTCTTTAGTTTATATGTGTTTTTATTTGGGGGTTTTGGTTTTATAAGGGTATTCTTGTACAACAATGACCAATATGGAAGTGTATTTGGTATGATAATATATGTACAACTCTGATTAAACTGCTTACCATCTCTGGGAGGGGAGAATTGAGGGAGGTGGAAAGTTGAAAATACCTTGTACTCCCTTTAAAACTACATTACCCATAATTCCTTAAGACTTTTCCTATTGGTTGTGAGTTAAAACTACATTACCCAAACTCCTTTTCACCATACCCATAAGGCCTTTAGCCTTTTCCTATTGGTTGTGGGTTTCGCAGGCTGTTTTTGATATGGTAATGGTGGGCATGTTGTTGGGGCTTTTTGGGAGAGAAGGCTCCATGGTGAAGGGTGAGTGAGCTTCTTCCCCAGGGCTTTTTAAATAAAATCCTTATAAATATCATACTTTGGAGGCATTGAATAGTAATTTCAATCTTTACAGAGGGAGACAATTTGGATCTTATAATTTCAAAAAATATATGTAAAAAGTGTTATTACATGTAATTGGGAGAATAAAATATATTTTTAAAAAATGAGAAAGGCAAGGGAAATGTGATAGATGGGAAATGCATGTATTTTAATTTTTTTCCATTAAAACATTAAAAAAATTTTTTCCATGTTTCCATGATTCATTTTTCTTTCCTTCTCCCCTCCCAGAGCTGGCAAGCAATTCCACTGGGTTGTAAAAATGTTATCATTTGATATCTATTTCCACATTATTC
This sequence comes from Gracilinanus agilis, assembly GCF_016433145.1. Taxonomy (NCBI): domain Eukaryota; kingdom Metazoa; phylum Chordata; class Mammalia; order Didelphimorphia; family Didelphidae; genus Gracilinanus; species Gracilinanus agilis. Next base: position 25,036,116 of record NC_058136.1, on the reverse strand, counting down.
ATTTTTACCATAGAACAATTTTTATAGTCAAAACCCCAAATCATATACCCATATAAACAAGTGATACGTGATGTCATACTTCTTTTTATGTTTACTCCCATAGTTCTTTCTCTCAATGTGGATAGCATTCTTTCTCATAAGTCTCTCAGGAATGTCCTGGATTATTGTATTACAATTACCAGTAAAGTCCATTACATTGGATAGTTCCACAATGTTTTACTTTCTGTGAATAATGTTCTTTTGGTTCTGATCATTTCACTCTGCATCAGTTCTTGGAGGTCTTTCCAGTCCATATAGGAATCTTCCAGCTCATCACTCTTATAGCATAACAATATCCCATAATTATCAGATACAATTCGTTCAGTCATTTCCCAATCAAGGGACACCCCCTCATTTTCCAATTTTCTGCCACTACAAAGAGTGCAGCTATGAATATTTTTGTACAAATATTTTTCATTATTATTTCTTTGGGGTACAAACCCAGTGGTGGTATTACTGGATCAAAAGGTATATATTCTTATAAAGCCCTTTGTGCATAATTCCAGATTGATCCAGAATGGCTGGATCAATTCACAACTTCACCAGCAATGCATTAATGTTTCAATTTTGCCACATCCCCTCCAACATCTATTATTTTCCTTTACGGTCATATCGATCAATCTTCTATGTCTGAGGTGGTCCTTCAGCATTGTTTTGATAAAATGCGTGTATTTTTAGAAAAATTCACTATATTATTCACTATATTAACTATTTTACTTTGTTAAAAGTAACATCTCACAAAGTAGGAGGACTGTACAATATGTAATATAAAACCAAAGCATATCAATAAAACTTTAAAAATAAATAAATATTTTGGTCTGTATGAGTACCTTTCTTTCTGCCTCTAAAACTCCTTGGGTTGTTTCCTTGCAATGGGATCTCTAGGTTAAAGATATAGAAATTTTAATTATTTACTCAACATAGCTATAAACTCCTTTTCTACCAACAGTGTATTAGTGAGTCCGTCTTTCCAAAATCCTTCCAATATTAATTATTCAAATCCTTTGTCATCTTTGCTAACTTAGTGGGTACAAACTAAAGTCTCAATGTAATTTTTAATTTGTGTCTCTCTTGCTAGTGATTTATTCTGTGTCTACTTATGTGTATATATACACACACATATATTTACATAAGCACACATACATATGTTTATAAGGAACTTCCTCCAAGAAGAACATAATTTCCTTGAGGACAGAAATTATTTCATTTTTGCCTTTGTATCCTCAGAACCTAGTACAATGCTTGGCACATAGCAGGCACTTACATGCTTGCTGAATTGCATTGAGGAGACAAGAGAGTAGAGAATACAGATTTTCACCATACAATTTTGTACAGTGCAAGATGGGACACAGGCATGTTCAAATTGTGTTTAGGATCAAAGAAGCTATGCTGTGGTAAATGATGATACTTCATTATCTGGTCACAATCCATTAGTTTCAAATATGAGCTCTGAAGGAATGGTCCATCACATGTCATTTACATTAAGACAATCATACTATGAAAAAAATTTAAAATAATCGGAGGGAAAAAAGCATTTTGAAGCATTTTCTTTTTCCCATTTTAATACTCTGTTGCTTATGATGATGGTTCATTAGGTCCTGTCAAATATTTTAGAGACAATCCTAGAGCTTATTGGAGAATGGCTCCGTTAATTTTGCATTCAAGCTTCTGGTTATGATAAGCATGCCAAGATTTGTTAACCTCACTTCCACTTGTACTGAACTTTAATTCACGCTTTAAAATTCATAATGTTTCCAGCATACGTTTTTGTGCATGTATCATTTTAACATTTCCAGGCTCAGGAAAGTACCAAACAAAATGGGAAAGCCTATGAATTCATCACATTATAAAACTACTGAACATTCCCTAGGATCCCTTCCATAATATATATTATGGAAATAAGCAGCTGTGTGGTCTATACATTTATTCAATCACTCCTTATTAGCAATGTGGTTGAGTCACCCTTTTGCATCCCCCCACCTTCTTTTATGGAATGACAGGGTTGCTTCTAATAACCTTTAGTGGTGAAAAACAAAAAATCACCAATATGTAAATTTCTATGTGATTAATTTATATGATTAATGAAAAATGGCAAATTAGCATTTGGCACTGAATTTATTTAACATCCAGTTCAACAAGTTAAATCCATCTAGTTAAACAAGTGAAGTCCATTTATCTTGAACTCGGCCACAACCAGGGCTTAGGAAAGCTGGGCTCATGAAATACCAACAAGAATATCTGCCCTCCTGGATATCTATCGAATGCTTAAAATATCCATCTGGTGGCCTTGGGAAATGGAATTCCATGAAAAAAATATATTCATTTAATCAATATCTAGAAGTATTCTCATCAGAGAGAAAAGCTACTTGGTATGTGCTTTATAAATTAAGAACAGATGACATTTATTTATGATAGAGACATAAGACCAGGACATTTCCAGAAATTACAAAAGGAGTACAGACTGACTGACCATTAAATATTATGCAAAGAAATCATAGCCTTTGTCAATGTATTAAATACCTATCAGAAACCCAAAGACTCCAGCTTTTGGGACAAGAACTTATTATTTGACAAAAACTGCTGGGAAAATTGGAAAACAGTATGGGAAAAATTAGGTTTAGATCAACATCTTATACCCTATACCAAGATAAATTCAAAATGGGTAAATGACATAAATATAAAGAGTAAAATCATAAATAAATTAGGTGAACATAGATTAGTATAACTGTCAGATCTGTGGGAAAGGAAGGAATTTAAGACCAAGCAAGAGATAGAGAACATTTGCAAAATGAACAATGAATGACTTTGATTATATCAAATTAAAAATTTTTTTGCACAAACAAAATCAATGCAACCAAAATTAGAAGGAAAGCAACAAACTGAGAGAACATTTTTATAACAAAACCCTCTGACAAAGGTTTAATTTGCCAAATATATAAGGAACTAAGTTAAATTTACAAAAAATCAAGCCATTTCCCAATAGATAAATGGCCAAGGGACATGAATAGGCAGTTTTCACATGATGAAATCAAAACTATCAATAAGCACAGGAAAAAGTGTTCTAAATCCCTCCTGATTAGAGAAATGCAAATTAAAACAACTCTGAGGTACCACCTCATGCCTAGAAGATTGGCCAATATGACAGCTAAGGAAAGCAATAAGTGTTGGAGGGGATGTGGCAAAATTGGGACACTAATACACTGTTGGTGGAGTTGTAAATTGGTCTAACCATTCTGGAGGGCAATTTGGAACTATGCACAAAGGGCTTCAAATGAATGCCTGCCCTTTGGTCCAGTCAAACCACAGCTAGGTTTGTACTCCCAAAGAGATAATAAGGGGAAAGACTTGTACAAAAATATTCATAGCTGCCCTCTTTGTAGTGGCAAAAAATTGGAAAATGAGGGGGTGCCCATCAGTTGAGGAATGGCTGAACAAATTGTGGCATATGTTGGTGATGGAATACTATTGTGTTGAAAGGAATAAAGAAATGGAGGAATTCCTTGTGAACTGGGATGACTTGCAGGAATTGATGCAGAATCAAAGGAGTAGAACCTGAAGAACACTATACATAAAGACTGATACATTATGACACAATCAAATGTGGTGGGCTTTTTTACTAGCAGCAATGCAATGACCCAGGACAATCCAGAAGAACTTGTGAGAAAGAATGCTATCCACATTCAGAGAAAGAATTGTGGAACCAGAAATGCATTAGAAAAATATATGATCGATCCCATAGTGAGATAGGGATGTGATTAGGATTTTGATGTTAAACTCTGCTGGAAATATGAATAAAATAGAAATATATTTTGAACAATGATACATGTATAATCCAGTGGAACTGCTTGTTGGCTTTGGGAAGGGGAGGAGAGAGTGAGGAAGGGGAAGATTATGAATCATGTAACCATGGAAAAATATTCTAAATTAAAAAAATAAATACCTATTAATACTTACAAAGCCATGATCAGCTGGCCCAAATTATACATTAGAAACTTGCTATCCCATATACACTAATGAATAAAAAATCCTTGTAGTTCTGAATAATGATCCCAAATTACTCTCGAGAATTCAACAAGTAAACTACAATAGAAACCATTGCCCATCTTCAGCTAGGTATGATGCTGATCTGTAAAAATTTAAGAGCAAAGGTTCTTTAACAAAATAAATATTTAATTTTTTAAAAATTAAGAATCTCTCTCTGCCCCCCCTCTCTCCTTCTCCTCCACTCCTTCTTCTTTATCCTCCCCAAATACATTGCATTGGATTAATTGGGAAATAAATCCATTTTCATCCTTAAAAAGCTGCTGAAGGGGTCACTCCAAAGTTTTTAATATATGTTTTTTACCAAGTTCTGAAAGTACTCAACTTCCAAGCTAAGTGAATGAAAAGCTTTTGAAACACAGAATCCTATCAGAAGAAATCAAAATTATGTGGGAACAGGATGAGGTACATGTCATTCCCAACATCCTGTCTATCACTACAGATGCCTGAAAGATGATTTCAGTGAGTCTACAGAAAATTAGCTACATTCCAATACTTTTAGTCAATTGAAAAAAACCTGGTATTTTATCCACCTGTACACAGGAGAATATAATATCTACAGAACTTTACAGCAAGTAAATAGTAGCTGGATAGCCACTGACATGTTTTGAGACCATTTATGTCTGAATCCCACTGAAATAGATAAAGAAAATGATATTGCTACTATGAGAGAAGTTGATGTGCAGTAAAGAATAGCCCTTCGCTGGAGTCACAAACACCTGGTTTTAAGTCCTGTCAGAGCTAATTTGCCAGTTTGCATCTGTTTTGGGAGTTTCCACACAAGGGATACCTAGACCAGTGATGGCAAACCTTTTAGAGATCTTAGAGACTGAATCCCCAAACTGTTACCATCATGCCACATGTGAGCCCCTCCACCTTACCTCAGGGGAGAGAGGAAGTGCTCCTACCAGGCTGCTGGGCAGAGAAGCTGGTGATGTGAGAAATGTCCTCAGGTGTGCATGGAGAGGGGGAAGGGAGCAGCCCCTCTGGCACACTCAGCACACATGCTAGAGGTTTGTCAACAAGGACCCAGACCAAGGAAATCATGGGGCCACATCATCAACAACAAAAGTCAGCCAAAAATTTCCATTTTCCTCGTGCTTTGAAGGTTTCTGGGGTGCTTTCTTTACAATAATCTGAAAGGTAGGCTTTAGGGAAAATGGTTTCATGCTTCAATCTATCTGATGGGGAATTCTGAAAAACCTTAAGAAAAGGAGGAAATTTCTCTTTTGTGAAATTCACCCATTCGTGGAATTGCCAAGGTATTAACCAAGCTCTGGTTAAGGGAAAATGCAATAGATGAAGAAAGTGTCACAATAAGAAGGACCAAGGAGAAACTCAAAGGTCCAAGATAGTCCTGTAAGAGAATGCCAACTCCTACTTGAAGCCTTCCCTCATTTTTCTAGATGAGAGTAACCTGTGTCCTCCAAACACTTGATTTTTAGTCTCCTGTGTATTTCTATCCTAATTTATAATATGGCCATTTGTGCATCTATATTATCCCCACAAATAGATTCCATGCTCCTTTGATGACAGAAATTGAGTCCTATTTACCTGGAATTCCTAAAGAGTAAGTGCTTAATAAATGTGTATAGTTGAATTGATTACATGGAGTTTCTGGTGGCTAACTGGGTGGAAAGGATATAATTATGCATTTAAAGTGCCTTTAAACACTATAAAAGTCAGATATCATCATAACAAGTTTTTGTATTCACTTCATTTAAATCCAACAAATATTTATTAAGCAACTATTAGGTGCCTGGCACTGTGTTAGGAGCTGGGAATCTAGTAAAAAAAATGAGACAATCCTTGACCTCAAGGAACTTGCATTCTTCTGGGAGAAAAAAATAAAATGGACAGCATACTAAAGAGCAAATACAGATAAGTATTGGACCTATTATTTCACTGATATAAAGATTCCTCTGGAGGAAACTCCCCTACCAATGCAGATCAGGATCTTCTCTGCAACAGTCTTAGAGAACTGTCTAGAGCGCTGAGACATTGTGACTTCCCCTAGGTTACACAACATACAGACAAAATCAAAACACAGTAATTCCCCTGGATTTCAGGAAAATTAAAAACTGGGGGAAATAGGCAAAGGCCTCTTTTAGGAAGCAGCCACTTACTTTCCTTGTAGAGAAATATGGGTTTCAAAGTCAGAAGTGAGGATGAGTTTCTGCAAAGGTTGAGAGGGAGATGGGAAATGAAATGTCATGTATGGAGACCGTCTCCATTGTTTTCATGGTTACAGTTGGATGCCTCCATTTAAAAAGGCTATCTGTCCCCTACAAATATACAAAGGTGCTATACCAATAAACTCCAGTCTAGAGGAAGAAAGGCAGTTTATTAAAGGCACTGCCTGGAAGTCCTGATGACATCATCTAGCTCTGATGCCACCGAGTCTAACAACAATAAAATTATCATACTCATGTTGATTGTGGTGGTAATGGTAACAGCAATATTTCTGGGAATGTAAACTGTTGTCAGGCAATGCAGCAGCATCTACTAAAGAAAAATATCTAGACAGTCATACCAGGGAAGCAAAGTCCTATTAGATAAGGAATCAAATTTGATTTGGAGACTTTAGTTGCAAATTTGCCCTAATAGGATGCTTTGACTCATGCTACATAAAATAATTCTGTTTGAAGTGCCCTTGACACATTAGCAAGGACTCTTCCTGGTTGCTTATTTGACATGGCGAGAGATTTCGATAAGTGTTAGTTTTTCATGGAAATTACCAAGAGTTGACTCTGCAACTTGGCTCCAAGTTGCCTTCATCTCTTTAATCTCATTCAGTTCTGCCTCTGCTCATCTTGTCCTCAGAGAGGTGAAGAAAAAGGGAAAAATAGGTCAGGATAAAGACCTGGATAAAGAAATTTTCATTTCATTTTAAGGCAGCTTTGTGAGACCTTCCTGCTTTTCAGTGGCTTTCTCTATCAGCAACTTTTGAATGGACAATTAATAAAGGTGAATGGGGCAAATCTAGAGGCATCTGTCTTCTGATAAAGACACAAAGGAGTTCTCTTGATGTCTAACTGTAGAAAATGTAAATGACAACATTACTCTTTATCTATGCTTCTGTATTCATCAGGAGCCCTACTCTTTTCCAACCTCCATCTTACTGTATGTGAAGAAAGAAGAAATTATTTAATGGTAATTTCATTTGCTCTAATCTTGCCTGTTCCCTGAAGGATAACATTCATCTGTACTGGCAGATATACAAATATGGTGGCAGATGGAGTTAAGTTAATATGACAAGCTGCAATAGGGATCTTGGAATCAGAGTCTATGGCCAAGTTAACAAAGACAGTATTTCAAAAATGATTAAGTAGAGGGGTCATAGGCCTAGGCTTTAGTCTCTCCCTACCTTTCCTTGTTTGCCAGTTATCCATTCCTCACCCAGTATCTCTACATTTGTTCTCTCCCATTCTTGGAATGTCCTTCTCATTTACCTTTACCTCTTGGAATTTCTTGTTTCTTTCAAGACTCAATTCAACTACCACCACTGACAAGAGATCCTTCCTGATCCTCTCAGTTGAAAATTCTTACCATACCTGCCCATTCAAAATTACTTTGTAAATAAATTGAATTACTCTTCTGTGCATGGGTTTTCATCCAGGCACATACACATACACATACAGCCAATAGAACACAAGCTCTTTGAGAGAATGGATTGTTTTCATTTTTGCCTGTGAAGCCTCAGGGATTGTCAAATAATTGGCACATAGTAGTTACTTAATTAAGCTTATTGACCTGAATCAAATTGCCCAGATATGCCGTTTCTGAAGGCTATAGGTAAAGGAGTACCATGAGCAAAATTACAGAAAGCTATCTTCACTACAAGGGCAAAAGATGTTTGTAGATAGTCATACTAGCATTTATATGACACTCAATAAGTTACTAAAGCACCCTGCTGACATTATTTCAACCAAAACAACTTTCTAGGTTTACTTGTTATTGACAAGTTTTTGATCTCCATCATCAGAGAGTTTCTATACCTAGAGATTTCACATACCAATGCGATCCAAAGTCCAGCGCTAAAAAGTAAAATAAAATTCTTATTGCTTTCATCCCTTTTTGTAACACACACACACACACACACACACACACACACACACACACACTATTAGAAAAGAAGCCAGGAATTTATATCTGAGTGTCAAATTAAAAATATGCGAGTTGAGCATATAACTACACTCAGTGTAATATCAGATTTGGATCTGAAAGGTAATATAGAAATCATCTGATAGGTCTTTCATTTTACATATGAGGAAACTGAGACAGACAAGGGAAATTACTTCTCCAAGGATACATAAGCAGTAAGTATAGAATAAAGAAGGAAGTTGAATCTAGGTCTTCTGATTGCAAATTCAGGGCACTTATCATTGTACTTTACTAGCATGATGATATTATACAGTCATAATTTCCCTCATACTTCACACCCTCCTGTGGACTTTATGTACTCCAAATTAGAACTCAGGAGTGGAACACAGGAGTGATTCAAAGGTTCTAGAGCCTAAAGGGACTGCAGCAGAGCCATAACTAGGGCATTTTGTACCTGGGATATATAACTTAAACCATGCACAGATCAAGTGACATGATACATACCCTGGAGGAGGGAGGTAGGGGGTGAACAGGAATCTGCCTCATGGGAGGGAGACCCAAACCTTGGGTGTCTAATTTCAAGAGGACCCTATCCAGGCAGAGTAGGATAAGAGTGTACCCTAGCCCACCATCTGGTAGCTTTCTATTTTAGTCAATTATTCTTTGTAACCAGGTGGTCATCTCATTTGATTTTATTTTGCTGAAGGACAGTGAATATTTTTAGCACCCTCTAATCTTGACACTATGGGACAAAGCCCTGATTTTCTTGCCCTTTTATGGCCCTGGTCCCTAAAGATCAGCTAGACTAAGACTTTTCAAATTGACTAATAAATAAAAACAAAGGCCAAGAGAAAGAGTGGAGAAGTTAGTTGCAGAACTAGAGCTTGATCTCCTTGTTTCCAGTAATTTGTAGAGCTCCTCCCTCCCTTCTCAGGCTTAAAGACCAGGCATATATTAAAACTCTTAGCTGTTCCCAAAGGGAGGCTTTAAATTCCATTATAGTCCGTGCTAGTGGCAGTAGCATGAGCAGCTTAAACTTTCATAGTTCTAAAACATGGATCAATCACTCAATCAACAAACATTTATTAAATGCCTACTGTGTGCCAGGTACTGTGCTAAGCATTAAGAATACAAAAAGAGGCAAAATATATTCCCTTGCCCTCAAGGACCTTATAAACTAATGAATGAGACAACATACAAATATTTACAAAGCTAGCTATATATGCAGGACAAATAGGAAATCATTAACAGAGGGAAGGCACTAGAATTAAGAGAGGTTGGGAAAGTGTTCCTATAGAAGATGGGATTTTAGTTGGGACTTAAAGGGAGCCAGGGAGGTCAGTAGACAGGAGGAAGAGCATTCCAGGCATGGGGTACAGCTAGAGAAAATACTCAGGGCAGACAGATGGATTGACTTGTTTCTGGAACAATCAGAAGGCCAGTGTCACTGGATCAAAGAGTATGTGCTAGGAGTAAGGTATAAGAAAACTGAAAATATAGGAGTGAGTCAGGTGATGGAGGTTTTTAAATGCCAAAGAGCATTTTGTATTTGCTTCTGGAAGCAATAGGGAGTCACTAGAGTTTATTGTGCATGTGTGTATGAGGGTGGGGGAGGAAGTTCAATGATGTTGACAAACTGCTTTTCTCACAATTCTTTGATGCAAATTGGACCATTATATTGTCCAGGTTCTACCCTGGGAAATAAACTGAGTTTCAAAGTAATCAAAAGACTCACATAGATAATCATCAGTAAAACCAAGTATCTAGCCTATATCTTCTTTTCTCTAGGCCACTCGACTTCTCCAGGCTGCTAGAATAGTGAATGCTCATGCTTGATACAAGGGCACAATTTGTGGCCTACATAGGGACCATGGAGAACATATGCAGCTATTATATCAATATTTTTTTGTTTTTACAATGTGCATGACTTGGGAGCAAGCGACCAAGCTACAAGACTGATTCCCTTTCACCCTAAAACAAAACATAAGATTTTATTAGAAATAAACGTCTGAGTCATAGATCCCCAAAGATGTTTGGAAACCATCAGTGAGTGAGTCTGGTGAGATTGGTGAAGACTGAGTGCCTAGAGCAGTGGTTCCCAAACTTTTTTGGCCTACTGCCCCCTTTCCAGAAAAAATATTACTTAGCCCCCTGGAAATTAATTTTTAAAAAATGTTAATAGCAATTAATAGGAAAGATAAATGCACCTGTGGCCATCACCACCTCCCAGGATCGCTGCAGCACCCACCAGGGGGCGGTAGCACCCACTTTGGGAATCACTGGCCTAGAGAATCCATAAGGTACATGCCCTGACTCAATAGCCAAGAAAGTAGACTAACCTGACCAAGAATTCTTGTTGGGGTTATTGATGATTGGTCTACCCATAGATGATAGAGGTTTGCTTTCTCGTATTGGTGCATTTGTAAAATGGGCCTAAACAGCTAGATTACTTTGGAGTATGAAGGGAAGTCTTGGCAGGAGAGAAGAGACTCACTCTTAGTAGAACTTGTAAGATTTAAATTAATGTTTAATAATTAAAGTATTATTTTTTATAAAGTTTCTTATCTGACAAAATAGAACCATGTGACTAAGTTTTTCTACCTGCTCAAAATTCTCCACTCCACCAAAGCTGTAACAGGAAGGAAAAGAGGGCTAGACAGGAATTCCACCCAATTTATTTATATCCTGTCTACATCAGCACGTAATGACAGGAAGTGAGGAAGTGAGTAGGGTGCTGGGAATAGTAGTTTTGCTGGGGATTGCAGCTTTTAGGGTAACATACAAATTAGACAAACTTCAATTCTGGCAGAACTGACTAGTCCTTAGTACTGCTTGGCCTCTCAGAATCAAGAGGCTTGTAGGATACTATGGAATAGTTTAGCAGATCCTTACTGGATCTTTTCTTTTAGTGTAAGTTATAACTCTCTTCCTTGAAATTATATGACAGTAAGCACTGCACAATCATGGGCATACCATGGACTTCTCTGAGACTCAATTTCTTCAACAACAAAATGGGAAATATATCTGTAGGACTGTTAGGAGGAGCAGAGGAGATGTTTGTAAAGCATGATTTAACTCTCAGTCTTTCCTCTTAGATGGTGTTTCCTTGTCACTGTTCTCTGTGCTAATTTTCTCTCTCCAACTGTGCTGATCCTCAGAATGTTAAAGCTGGAATGGATCTATCTCAGTATCATCTGATTTAGCCCTTTTATATTGCAAGGGAGTAAATGAAGACACAAAGAAAAGTTGCTAATCTAAAGTTACACAGCTAATAACAAAATCAGAATCAGAACCCAGGTCTCCAAGACCATAGTATTGTTTAAACTAGTACTAGTGTTTAAACTGTACCCAAAATATGGGCTAAGGATCCCTGAAGAGCCACAGAGCTATGCTAGAGGGTCCATGAATCCTCATGTCATTTTTTTTTAACCCTTGTACTTTGGTGTATTGTCTCATAGGTGGAAGATTGGTAAGGGTGGGCAATGGGGGTCAAGTGACTTGCCCAGGGTCACACAGCTGGGAAGTGGCTGAGGCCGGGTTTGAACCTAGGACCTCCTGTCTCTAGGCCTGACTCTCACTCCACTGAGCTACCCAGCTGCCCCCCCTCATGTCATTTTGATTTGTATTTAGATTCAGTAAAATACAGAACATGATTCAGTCTAATAAACAAACATACCTTCTACAGACTGAATGATGTTTTGGATGTACATATATGTCTACTATTTCTCAAAACTTTACAGATGCTACTTGTGTTTAACAAAACAGAAATTCTAAAAGTGTTCATTCACATTAGCTTCTTTTCAATATTTTGGGGTATTTTCTCAATAAATTTAAATAGTAAAAGTACTATTATATGGAAGGGGTCCATAAAGGTTTTGGATAATGAAAAAGGGAACCTCTAAGGTATAACATGAATGAAAGCTCCTATCAGATTCCAATCTAATTCTTTTGTATTCCCTTCAATGGAACAGCACCCAGTAACTGTGATTGTCAGATACATGAATAGATCTAGGGGATAAAAATGAAGTGTAGGTAAGCTCAAGCCTAGAAGACTTATTGCTGGCTCCATATACAAAATAAAGGCAGAAATATGAGGATAGGAGAACGACAACTACCTTGACTTCTCCACTTAACTTTTATGCTTACTTATACTCATTTGAAAGGGAAGACCCAAAGAATTTTGGAGAATTGAGGAAAAGTATTCTGTCTTGGATCCAGACAGCCTTTGAGGGATTATTAGAAGGAAACCTCTAAAATGACATAAGGGTGATTTTGGTTAGCAAGTAGTAATTGGTATGAGCTAAAGATTTTCTAATCCTAAGTCAGATTCGGTGAAAGGCTCATAACATAGGTGTTGATAAAGTTGGCAATAGAGATAGATGAAATGCCTGAGAACTCTAATTAGTTGGCTGTTTGCCCTGAATCACAAAGTAGTTTATCCACAACGACTAAGACTAGAAACATAAAGACCCACTCCCTCTCCTAATGAAGAGAAATATATTTTTCCCTAGTCTTAGCAAAGATAAGTATTATTATCCTCATTTTACAGATAAGAAAGTGCAGGCTTCAACTTGCCTGATTTCACACAGATCATAAATGGCAGAACCAAGCTTAACTCAGACTTTTCATCTCCTAGTTTAGTCATCTTCCCATTGTCCTATGTTGCATCTCAGGACAGAGAAAACAAGCAACTCATGGGTTTTAGTAACTCATAATGGTAGAAGTTAGGTGGGTGATCATTTAATGTAGGCCTTGCCATTTGACCTTTCAGCAAGGCTGCCCATAAACTTCTCCCAATGACAAAAGTCTCTCCTTTCCAAAAATATCTCCAGAGAAGTTTGTTTTGAATCTTTTTTTGGTAAAGTGGTAAAAGTGGTAATCATGGTGGTAATCCTTTTGTGTGTAGTCCATTTTGTAACTGCATATGACAGGAGGAAAACCATTTACCTAGAGTGTATATATAAAGTTTTGTGGGGATAAATCACAGAATCTTTTTTTAAAACCTTTCTTTCTATCCAAGTGGCAACTCAAGTTCAGAAGGACAAGGGCTAGACAGTCAGAGTAAGGTACTTGCTTAGTGTCATATAGCTGGGAAATGTCTGAAGACAAATTTGAATCTAGGCTCTCCTGTCTCCAGGCCTGGCTCTTTATGCACTGAGCCATGCATCTGCTCTTTGAATCACAGAGTCTTAAGAAGTTAACATTGGAAGGAAACTTAAAGATGATACTATCTGGTTTCCTGCTTCTACAGAGAGGAGTCCTGGGGCTCTGAGATGGAAGGTGACTAACCCATGGTCATAGAGCACATAAGTGGCAGAGCCAGAACTCAAACCATTATCTTTTGACTCTGAAACCAATAGTAATACCATATAGATAGATATTGTTTGTGCATATTTGTTTGTATGTTGTCTCCCCTATTAGAATATAAGCGCCTTGAAGGCAGACTGTGTTTTTGCCTCTCTCTGTATCTCCTAGTGCTTAGCCCATGTAGTGCCTGACACATAAGAAGTCATTAATGAATTCTTGTTGACTGAACTGACCTTCTACTATATTCCAGAGAGAGAAGATGAAATGTCTTGAAGTGGGATTTGCAAAAAGCATATAGCAAAGAGAATTTTGGCTAAAGAGCAAAATCAATCTGAAAATCATCCCAAAAGAGAATAGGAAATTTTAGAGTAATTGTTATTTTCTAAGTATCTCAACTTTAGAATCTCCAGAAGTCAGAGAAGCTGAAGCAGGCAATATGAATACCCAAATCACACAAGTGGACAAAGCCAATTATAACCTTTACTGAGGGGCTGAAGGACCCAGCAAAGGGCTTTGAAGACAGTGAACTTTGTCTTGAGCATGCAAGTATTCTACTTCAGGGTAGTCTACCTTGATGGGCCATTTATACCATGGGGGCAACTCTGCCTCACAGGAATAATAAACAGACACAATCAGGTGAGAAACACCCACCAGGAAGTTGATTTATGTAGATGCTAGCAATTCTCTTTGCCAATTCAGGTCTTTCCCATGGATCCTCTACAGTCCTGCTGCCTTGTACAAGGGTTTTCCCAGCAGTATGCTTTGGCAGCTACTCCTAGGTCTTCAGATGCTGCCAGAGATCTGGCAGTATGAGAAAAGTGCTTGACACTATACAGCATACACAAGGTCCTCATTATGCAAGAGCTTCATGCTCAGGGCTAGAAGGCACTACATACAATGTACACACAGAAGCTCTTTTTTGCCTTTAGCCTGAACAACTGGTATCAAACAGCTACAATTAAACAGACAGTTACACATATACAAACTGAGAATTAAAATGGACAGTGCAATTAAGTACATTCCACAAACTGTCCTTCAAAAAGTATGTGATTTAACCAGTATGCCCTGTTCCCTGGCATAAACATGGACCCAATAGCATTGATGTTTTTGCTGATTAAGTTGCCTTCCATCACTACACATCATTACCCTCTAACTGAAACAGCTTGGCCTCACTTTTAAAGAAACTCATACACACACACACACACACACACACAACCTGGGGATTGTCAATCCAAAAAACTGAGGGCATGGAAAGAAAATTATTTACATTATTATCCACTAACTGAAACAGTTTAGATTCCCCTTTAGAGAAATCTTACACACACACACACATACACACACACACACACACACACACACACACACACACGACTGAAATTTGCCAATCTAACAGACTAGGGGCAGGGAGGGAAGATTATTCATATATCAAATGTATACTTCCTTTTACAAAGCCATTCACCACATCACAAGTTTTATTGAAATAAGTCAGATTTGAATGCATATGCTTTCATTTTAACAATGTAGACCCTTTCTCCAATGATGCAGTACTCATTCTGGAGAGTTCTCTTGTGTTCTAACCTGGGTTGTCATCAGGAGAGCAAACAAAGATGGGTAGCTCATCTCTAATTTCAAGTATTAGAGAGCTGTCTGAGAGGTTCAGTGACTTGCCCAAGACGGTAAAGTTAACATGTGTCACAAATAGGATGTAAGTCTTCATGATTTGCCTGACTCCATCTACCTATACTATACTGTCTTACTAATAAAATACCTATAAAATAAGATTAATTCTACAACAATTTGATATAAATAATTCTTCAAGAATACTTCTGTTGTCCATAAAACACTGTAGAGGACTGTCCATAAACCAATGTAGAGGACTGATGGGAAGATCTTACGATCTAAGTAAGACTCACATAGAACTAGAAAGTATCATTGATGGGCAAATTATCTAGGTAGTAGACATTATTTTATCAATGAGACTGGAGCCATCCAAGTAAAGTATAACACTAAACCATGTATGTTGTTAAAACTAGGAAAAACTTTGAGATCCTTTAGTCAGTGGATAGATTTCAGAGTGTCAGTGAACTTGAATGGGAAAAATTACACTTTTATTTCCATATAATTGGTTTCCTTCAGGTCACCAGGTTGTTCAAGGAGGGGCAATCTGGCCCAGGTCAGAAAGAGAGTAAGTCAAAGCTCCCATGCTAATCAGGAGAGGGGGCAGTACAACAGAAACCCACAGACTTTCAGCCTTGGCAAGAGAGGAAGACGCAATCTGAATATTAAAAAAAAGAAATATTCTGATTAAGGGTCCATAAGTTTCATCTCCCTGACAAAGAGGTGCATGATAGACTAAGGTCAAAATTCAGCATCTATTTTCACATTTTCATTTTACCAATGAAAAAGCCAAGACCTAGAAAGGGCAGATAACTTACCCAAGTCCACAAAGCAAAGTGAAGCAGAAGCCCCATTAGTTCTTGATTCTTTTATGCATTGAGTGTTATGACCATTAAAAGAAACAAAGCATACTCTCGTTTATCTTACCTAAGGAAAGTATTGGGTTAGGCAGCTTACCTTCTGAGATCTGACAGCTGCCCTGGACTAAGGTATGTCAAATAAGGGACGTCAGTACTCAGGAGGGTTAGAGAGCTGAGAGCTGAGTACCTAGGTTTTCACTGACTACTGAATAAAAGTGACACAGGAAAAGTACCCTTTGGAAAGCATCTTCAGAAGAGAGAACCTAGTCCTAGGATATGAGATTAGTCAGGCACTATGTGCCTATTTGCAAGTTTGTGGGCGAGGAGAGAAAGGAAGTAAGCATAACTTCCCAGGATGTACCTTTCTGATGCCTCCAGGGGGCACTTACACCTAGTTTTCATTTAGTAAGATTTTTGTCTTATCTCTCCAACCAAATTACATTTTTTTTTCTTAATTTCTCTTCACTTAGGGCCTAGAGCAGAGGACCTTGTATGTAGGAGTGGGCTCCTGACAGAAGTTTGGTGAAGGAAAGGCAAAGCTTCCTTTGTGCTTCTGCCTTATGAATAGGCAAACCTGGGCAGCTAAGGCTGATACACCGCTGAGACATAAATTCAAGGTAGAACACCTAAACTTCTCAGGATTAAGAACAAATTCAGTGGAAGAAACATTCATTAAGCTTCTGCTTACTGAATGCAGAGTATTGTGCTCACTAGGGGAGATAGAGACATTTCAATCTGACATTGTCCCTGATTTTATGGAGCTCCTATTCTAGCAAGGCACTAAGACAAATAAACCCAGAGATAACCACAATGCTCATTAACACATAAGGGCATTATAGAGGTGTAAGCTATTTATGTGACTCAATGATTGCAATGTACCTAAAGCCAACACTCCTCATGTAGATGACAGCAAGAGCCTCCTAATTGGCTTCCTTGTCTCGTCTCTCCTTATTCTACCTAGTCTTCCATACAGCCAGGAAAATGATTTTCCTAAAGAGGAGAGGTATGACCATGCCATTCCCCTGACCTTAAATTCCAAACACCCTCTATTACCTTTAGGATCAAATATAAAGTCATTTAAAGCTCCACAACTTGGCCCCTTCTCACCTGCCTAACCTTCTAACACATTACTTCTCTCTCTAGGATCTAGGTGTAGTGGCCTTTTTGTTATTCCTTATATATGACACTCCATCTCCCACTTCAATGCCTTTGCAATGACTGTCTCCCATGCCTGGAATGCTCTTTTTTCTCACTTCCACCTCTTGGGATCATGGGTTTTGTGCAAGACTCAGCACAAGTGTTACCTTCTACATGAAATCTTTTCTGTCTTCCAAACTCCTCCAAAGTTACCTTAAATGTCTTTTATTCGTTTTGTCTATCCTTCTATATTTTCCTGTTGTCTCCTCCTTTAAAAATTAAGTATCTTAAGGGCAGGTACTGTTTTGTTATGGTATTTGTTTCTTTGACTTACTGAACAAAGAGTGGGGACAAACCTCTGGTCATTTTCAATGGCCAACATTACTACTATGCTATGCAAATTAAAGGGCACAGCCTTGCATTCTGTTAACCATTATTAAACTAATGATTTGGGGAAAGTATAAACTTTCTAATAAAGCTTGTTTGGAAAATATCTGTTATGTCACAACAAACTGTATCAATACTTTTTTTTTAATTTTTTTTTAAAACCCTTGTACTTCGGTATATTGTCTCATAGGTGGAAGAGTGGTAAGGGTGGGCAATGGGGGTCAAGTGACTTGCCCAGGGTCACACAGCTGGGAAGTGGCTGAGGCCGGGTTTGAACCTAGGACCTCCTGTCTCTAGGCCTGACTCTCACTCCACTGAGCTACCCAGCTGCCCCCTGTATCAATACTTTTAAAAAACAGTGTCATGTGAGATCCACAGGGGATAGTCTCCAACAACTTCCAGGACCCGGTATCTAGAGGACAGCATGACTTCCTAACTGGAAAGCCTCTTGCCTTAGGCAAGTAAGTGTAATAGCTCCAGGGGAACAGAAAGGTGGTAAGCTTCAGTGACATCTAACTAAGCTATAATTTCAAGAAGTGCACATACAACGATACTTGTTTTAAAGTACTAACAGTAGAGAAACAAAGATAATACTGTGGATGTCTACTTAGATGTGCTTAGAGTTTTCTTTGTTTAAAATCTTTCTACTTAGTAAATTGTTTTAAAATTTCAATTATATTTTTACTAATAAAATGCTTATTATCTTGTAGCCTAAGAATATACTGTCTGATTTCCATTTATATGAAGATTCAGATAATGATGATAACAATAATAATAACAACATTTATTCAGCACTTACTTCCTATGTGTCATACACTGTCCTAAGCACTTTACAATTATTATCTCATTTGATCCTCACAACAACTCTGTAAGGTAGGTGCAATTATTATCCTCATTTTACAAAGAAGGAAAGTTAGGGGTAAAACACAGCTTAAGTGACTTGCCCAGGGTCACATACAGAGCTAATAATTGTCTGGGATCAGATTTGAACTCAGATATTCCTGTCTCCAGACCGCTGCATATAATGACCATCTAGCTATAATGCATGCTACCTAATGGTAAATTACTCATGTTAGTGGTACCATAGTGGTGATGTATTTAAAATGATCACCTGTTACACACAACATGGTAATCCAGCTCCTTACAGGGTATGATGACTAAGAAGTTCAAATATATATTGTCCATATAGGGCAATTTGAGTATCCATTTCACTGCAAAATGACCATGCTGAATGATGGATTTTGGAGGCACTTATCTGTTCTGCATTCATGTATACCCAGGAGACATCTCAATGTTATTATATCTGATTGATATAATATTTCATGATAATTATGAAATTAAAGAATTTCAGAATTTCAAGGTTCAAAGGTACTTCAGAGATCATTAATCCAACCTTTACCTGAACAGAAATCCGCTTAACAATACTCCTAACAAATGATCATGAGCCTTTAAGATAACCAGGAATAAGGAATTCACTAGTCTTTTAGGGAAGCTGATTTGGACAATTGGAATTATTAGGAAGGTTTTCTTTAAGTGAAGCTGAAACGTGACTCTCTGCAAATTCTACCTATTTCTCCTAGTTTTGCTTGATGCTGTGCTTTGGGTCAAGCACAAGTCTAGTCTCTTTTTCACACAGGAACTTTTCAAATATTTAAAGACAGCTAACATGCTCTACCCCATCTTCTTTTCTCAAAGACAAACAAACTCAGTTCTTTCAGTCATTCTTTATAAGGTGTGAGTCTTAATTTCCCTGACCTCCTGTTCACCCTCCTCTAGGCATGCTCTATCTAGTCAATGCTTTTCTTAAATTTTGGTGCTCAGAGCTGAATACAATATGCCAGATTAAGGAAGAGTGCTATGTGGGATCATAGGCTTTTGAGCTGCTAAGTGTCTTAGAAATAATTACATTGAGGGGCAGCTGGGTAGCTCAGTGGAGTGAGAGTCAGGCCTAGAGACAGGAGGTCCTGGGTTCAAACCCGGCCTCAGCCACTTCCCAGCTGTGTGACCCTGGGCAAGTCACTTGACCCCCATTGCCACCCTTACCAATCTTCCACCTATGAGACAATACACCGAAGTACAAGGGTTTAAAAAAAAGAAAGAAATAATTACATTGAATCTCCTCATTTTACACATGAGGAAAGGGAGCCCAGAGAGGTAAAATCACTGGTCCAAGGTCTAATAGGTAGACAGTAGCAGAAATGGGGCAGAAGCAAGGAATTCTGACTTTTCCAGAGTACCATGATGATTTTCACTCTTTTCATTCTTGACATTAAACTTTTATTCATGAAGACAAGATGCATCTAGGCAGTACAGTGGATAGAGGACAGGGCCTGGAGTCTTGAATACTCATCTTCCTGAGTTCAAATCAAGCCTCAGGCATTAACTCTGTGACCCTGGGCAAGTCACATAACCCTGTTTGTCTCAGTTTCCTCATCTGTAAAATGAGCTAGAGAAGGAAACAGCAAACCACTTGAAGACCTTTGCCAAGAAAACCCCATGAAGAGTCAGATGCAACTGAAAAACAACTAAATAACAACAAATGTAGACGCTCAGACTTACCTCATAGTACAATATGAAAACTTACTGGCTTTGGATTCAAAGCACCTGAGTTCACATTCTACCTGTGTCATTATCTGAGTAACTGTGGGCAAATAACATCATCTTCAAGGGTGTCAATTTCATCAGCTATAAAATAAAGGCTTTAGAACAAATGGCCTTTAAGGTCCCTTATAGCTCTAGATCTCTGATCTCTGTGATCTTTTGCATTGACACATTAAATTGCTGATTCCAACTGAACTTGGTCTTTTTCTACAATATCTGTTGTCTAGTTATAGTTTGTGGGAAAAAACGAATATGATCATTAAGAAAAGTTCATTCCAACTCTTCCCCCCCAAAAATTAATCACATTCAATTTAAGACCCAACATGCTTGGCAGCTGAATAGCAAGCACCTCACTAAAACAAAACAAAAAGAAAATCCACTGAGTAATTTCTCATCTATCATAATGGCATGCTTTGGATAAATCACTGTTTCAGGCAGGATATTAGACACAGAGAAAACTAGTATATCAAGGGGAGAGGGCAGAATGTGTTATTATGGATTTGGTCAATTATCATCCAAACTATGAAAATGGTTCATGCATGTAGAAAATGCTTGTGTCCATATAGAGTAGTATGCCTATACATTTCACCTTGAAATGACTATGGAAAGTGATGGTTTTCAAAGGCACTTCCCTATTCTACTCTTGTATAAATCCAGCAGATATCTCAATGTTATTATATTTGATTGAGCCAATCCCTTTAATGAAAATTATGAAATCAGCAGTATTTCATTTTAATTAACTATTCAACAGGTAAAAATTTCAATGAAAGCTATTTCTTAACATTTTAACATTTTAAAATTTTTAAATGACAAGTCAATTGAAATTAGCTATGGACATCACAGAATCAGTATCTATTGTTTTATTTGTTAAGGAGACATAATTTATAATAGTTGAATTTAAGATCTATAGATGATAGGCTTTCTTCAAATAGTGGCGGTCATTTTTTCCATTGCCAAATAAATAAATGAAGACTGTGAAAGGAAGTCAATCATCTTGAACCCAATGTTCATTCAAATAGGAAAGGACATGGATGAGAGTTTTATACACAGGAGGGGAGGCATGAATGTATGGAAATTTCTACCAATGGAGGGAATACACTCATCAATGATATCATTGATGCAGTGAGAAAGTGAATACTACTGGGAAATATCTAGTTTGTACATTATACATTTTTGGACAATCCCAGATGACTACTGAATGTAACAGTCTGTTTTCTTTTTTTTCTTTTTTTTTTAAATAATGCAAACCATCTTCAGCTCTGTACTTTGAAGACATTAAAGAAACTTTTTTTCAAGTCTGTCTCTTCTTACTAAGCATGAGCAAAGCCAATTTTGATTTGTTTCAGGGATAGTCTGTTAGGCAGTTGGTTGTCTGATGCTCATAATTTACTATAAATGAGCTTGTCTAACTGTGGACTCCACATTGCTAACTGACCCATGGAACATTGTTTTAGACTGAACTAAAAGCCAGAGATTGCCTAACCACATTGGGGTAGGGGATGGGAGGGGGGATGTTGCTATGGTAACAACAGATAGGTCTGGGCATCTTTAAACTGGATGGCACAAGCAAGTTGAGAGAAGCTAATGATCCCTACTTCTTTACCTCTGCAGTTTTTGAGTCATAAATAAGGGCTGTTTTCCCAGAAGGTGGCCTTTGGATGGAATAAGAGAACAAAATATTCAGTGGGAAGTATCATCTATGTGAAACCATTAACCCCATAGAAATTGAGAAATTTCTTTCACTCATAGTTGTTGAGTGGGATCCTTAGTTTGGAGCATTTCAGTTTAATTTCCTGGCATATGTTCTAGCATTTCCCCCTTTTTGTGAATATAACCACAAGTGGGTATATGCATTTGTTGATATCTCTCAGGCTAGTCATCTCAGACTTTTTTCTTGTGTCTAAAAATGGCATCCTCATCAGTGTTTGAGCCAGGCCTTCCTATGCACATGGTTTCTGAGACTTCAGAGAGTAGAGTCAGCTTTCTTTTTTGATAATGAGAGAAGGAGATAATATGGATGAAATATTATCCTCTATCATTTGCTTAAACAAATTAACTTGACTATTCATATCTCTCAGAAAAGGTAAAGTGTCAACAAGTTGTTTTGCTGACATTATTGGTCAATAAAGCCATTCAACCAATTTTTGCATGTATTTAAGACATCATCTTCTGAGTCATTCACAAACATTAACATTGAGAAGGCAGCATAGTAAAAATGGAGAAAAACTATCAGAGATAGAAAACTTGTACTTGAGTCCTACCTCAGAAGAACTTAGAAGTGGCCTCTTCATGACCTTGGGAGAGTCAGTTCTCCATCTTGGACCTGTCTTTCCTCATCTATGAAGTAAGAGAACTTGCCTAGTTGATCATCACCAACAGAAAGTCCTAACTCAGTCACTTCATCTATATGAGCTTCCGCTTTTGTAAAATCATCATCATCATCATCATCATCATCACTCTTTTTACAAGGCTATTGCAAGGATCAAAGGAGATATTATCTGTCAGGAGCTACAATATTAGCAAACTTACTCTGTGTCCATTTTTCTAGAGAATATATTTATGAGCAATGAGATGACCAAAACACAGGGAAAGACAAAGACATAGGAGAAAAAGGGCCTTATGGGTCCCTTAAGTGGATTCAGAGTTCTAAATGGCTATATCTCTGCAATGTCATCTCAGTAGGAAGAGAGCTCACATTTGTTGTATGGTGTTTTCACTTTTTATCATAGATGTGGGCTCATGTAGACAGATTTTATTTATTATATACTCCACACTGATCTTGATGGATCAGTCATTTCATAAGTCCTCCCATAAGTCCTCTACAACTCCACAAAGCTTGCCTGCTCCAAAACCCACACACCAATTCTAACTACACGCCATTGCCTAGGCCCTGAGAAGACTTTATTTTGACGTCAGTTCAATAATTGGTGAATCCTTATAGGGAATCTCCATACCACAAGAAGGTCCAAATACACTACTCACTTTCCATTACTGCCTTACCCTCTAGGCTGTGCCATCTCCACAAAGGTTTCTTGTCCTATAAAAAGGGTGATAACTTGCTTAAGCTCATTCCTCAAAAATTATCATACTTCCATTCCATCTCAGTGATTCTGAAACCTAGGCTGTCATTGTACAAACCCCAGCCTCCATCACCTCACTCTCTTGTTCCCATCCCCATCAAAGTCCCAGTCAAAATCTATTCACCCTTTCCATTGTGCTCCATTGCACTATATAGGTAATAAACTTGATTTCATTTTTTTTAACATTTATTAATATTCATTTTTAACATGGTTACATGATTCATGCTCCCCTTTCCCCTTCAACCCCCCCCGGGCCCCCCTCCCACCCTTGGCCGATGCGCGTTTCCACTAGTTTTGTCATGTGTCCTTGAACAAGACCAATTTCCAAATTGTTGGTAGTTGCATTGGTGTGGTAGTTT
>NC_058136.1:24967272-25007644 GCF_016433145.1 Gracilinanus agilis | reverse complement strand
GACTTCTTTTTTTTGTTATTATTCTTTCTCTTCTGAATTTCCTGTAACTGGTTAGCCATCATTAGCCCAGCAGCTTCTCAGGTTTATCCTCGCTCTCAGTGTCTGTCTGAGATCTATTGGCTCCTGAGGACTGAGTTCTAGTTTTTTCCAAGGTCAAGCCCCCTGGTGGATTCCCTTGCTTGAACCTCTGCAGGAGGTTTCTTTACAAGTCTCAGGGAGCTACTTCCACAGTCGTATACCCGTCTGCACTGGTTCCCCACTTAGGCTTTAGTTCCTGGTTGTGTTTGCCTCCACCCATGCCTCTGCTCAGCCGGCACCCACGCCTCTGCTCAGCAGGCACCCAAGCCTCTGCTCAGCCGGCACCCACGCCTCTGCTCAGCCGGAGCTCCGCTCCCAGCGTCCGCTCCCGCGCGCGCGCGCTCAGATTTCGCGTGCGTTCTTGACTTAATGGGGTCCTAAGTCTTGCTGCTCTCAGGAACAGGTCCCGGAGCTGCTGATGACTCGATGGGTGCCCCAAACTTGCTCTATTTCTTTTTAGCTGGGTTCAGAGCTATAGGTGAGTGTGGAGGGGGTGGGCGTGGGGCGGTTGCTCAGCTCGCGCTTGAGTGAGAGCCCTTTTTAGCTTGGAAATGTCTCGATTCCACGTACCTTCCACGCTGTGCCCTGTTGTGGGGTTCCTCCGTTCGTCTGGACTTGTTTTTATGTCCCCTTGAGGAGTTTTGTGTGTTTCGGTCAGGAGAGGTTTAGAGCTGCTTCTTACTCTGCCGCCATCTTAACCCGGAAGTCCTTGATTTCATTTTTAAACCTTTTCCTTCCTCACTCCTTCCATCTTCTTTCATTTGATGAGAACTGATACCTTTCTGATGGCCTGCATCTCTGGCTACCCCCTTCCAGGACTGGTTCTACTTTCATTAGTGTTTCCAATTCAATGGCAAGGGTAGTAAAGTCAAAATACTTTGTGTTACCCATTGCCACTTCCAGCCCCTCCCTCTATCACCATAATTCAGTCATATCTCTTCTTTTGGGATTCTTTTAATCTATTTTAACACTTGATAAATATAATAGTAGCTTTCTATATCTCTAGGATCCATAGTTATTGGTCATGATTCAGATGAAGATCCAGCAATGGAGACTGAAAATAATTTGTGAGACAATTAGGAGGAGAACCGTATCATGAAAGCTTAGAAAGAAGAGAGTAAGTAACAAGGAGAAGAGGGTAGTTGACAGTGTCAAAGGTAGCAGAAAGGTGAAGAATAATGATGATTGAGAAAAAACTATTTGATTTGTCAGTTAAGAGATCACTGGTATCTTTGGAAAGAAAAGTTTCAGTTGAATGAAGTTGGAAGCTAGACTGTAGAGAGACCCTGTTGTCTTCTCTCTATATATTGTTCTGGTTAGTGATCTCATGAAATCCAGTACTTTCAATTATTTTTCCTAACAAGATGATTCTCTGATCTATGTAACTTAATCCTAACCTCTCTCCTGATCTCCAGTCTCACTTTTCTAATGGCCTATTAGACAACTCAAACTAAATGTCCCATACGCATTGAATTCAACACATTCATAACTGAACTCATCTTTCCCTCAAAACATTTTGTCCTTCCAAAACTTCCCATTACTGTTGAGGGCACCATCATCCTCTCAGTCACCCAAGCTCAAAGCTTAGGTGTATCTTTAACACCACAGGCTTTCTTACACCCCGTATCTAACCTGTTTCCAAGTCCTGTTGATTTTGACATTCTCAACATCTCTCATAAATGTCTCCTTATTTCCTCTACCACTACCATTCTGGTACAGGCCTACATCACCTCATATCCGGACAATTGCAATAGCCTGCTGGTTGCTCTTCCTATGTTGAGCCACTCCCCACTCCAGTCCATCCATCTTCTACTTGTTTACCAAAGTGATCTTCTTTTTTTAAAATTTATTTTTAATTATTTTTTAGAAAAAACATTTTCCATGGTTACATGATTCATGTTCTTCCTCTCTCCCCCCCCCCACTCCCCTGTGGCCGATGCATAATTCCCTTGGTTTCCTCCCGTGTCATTGATCAAGACCTATTTCCATATTATTGATAATTGTTGTAGGGTGGTCATTAAGAGTTTACATCCTAATCATGTCCGCATCAACTCATGTATTCAAGCTGTTGTTTTTCTTCTGTATTTCCATTCCTATAGTTCTTCCTCTGAATGTGGGTAGAGTTCTTTTCCATAAATCCCTCAGAATTGTCCTGGGTCATTGCATCACTGCTAGTACAGAAGTCCATTACATTCTATTTTACCATAGTGTATTAATCTCTGTGTATAATATTCTCCTGGTTCTGCTCCTTTCACTCTGCATCAGTTTGTGGAGGTCATTCCAGTTCATATGGAATTCCTCCAATTTATTATTCCTTTGACCACAATATTATTCCATCACCAGCATATACCACAATTTGTTCAGCCATTCCCCAATTGAAGGGTATACCCTCATTTTCCAGTTTTTTGCCACAACAAAGAGTGCGGCTATAAATATTTTTGTACATGTCTTTTTCCCTATGATCTCTTTGGGGTACAAACCCAGCAATGGAATGGCTGGATCAAAGGGCAGGCATTCTTTTAGCACTCTTTGGGCGTAGTTCCAAAATTCCCAACTCCACCAGCAATGCATTAATATCCCAATTTTGCCACATCCCCTCCAACATTCATTACTCTCCACTGCTGTCATTTTAGCCAATCTGCTGGGTGTGAGGTGATACCTCAGTTGTTTTGATTTGCATTTCTCTAATTAATTGAGATTTAGAACACCAAAGTGATCTTCTTAGAGGGCATGTGAAACCTTGTCATTTTCCCTGTTCAGTAAACTCCAGTGGTTCCCTATTACCTCCAAGATCAAATACAAAATCTTCTGTCTGGTTTTTGAAGTCCTTTATAACCATAGCTCCTCCTAACCTTTCAGTCTTCTTACCATTAAGCTCCGCAGCATACTCTACAACTCAGTGATACTGGTTTCCTTATTGTTCCTCTAATAAGACACTCCACATCCCACCTCTGGGCATTGTTTTCTAGATGTCCCTTATCCCTGAAATTCCCTTTCCATCTCCACCTCTTGAATTACCTGGTTTCCTTCAAGTTTCAGCTAAAATCATACCTTCTATAAAAAGCCTTTTCCAGTCTTCCTTAATGTTAGTGCCTTTTCTATGCTGATTATCTCTAATTTATCAGATTAATAGATTTAAATAAATATGTATCTTTTTTGTACATAGTTGTTCACATGTTGTCTCCTCCTTTTGAATGTAAATTCCTTGAGGGTAAGTATTGTATTTAGCCTTTCTTTGTATCTCTTGCATTTAGCAAAGTGTCTGGTACATAGTAGGCACTTGATAATTCCTTGCTGATTTGACTTGATACTTTCTCAGCGACCAGGCTAAGTTTGTAGTTAAATTAGTCTAAATGTTTTTCTGTCCTGCTTCTTTAACTTTGTATCCCCTCAGGATGCTCAGTGGAGAAAAAGAGGATATCTTCTCGGAAGCTTAGATACCCTATGTGGGTTTTATTTAAGTTGTTACCAGGACTGAACCACCCCAAATATCCACAAGTCATTTTCCCTGCCTGTCAGTATAGCAAGTGACCTGCTTCACTTTCTTGACAATAGTATTACACTATCATAACCAGTTTGGGTTGAAAGCTTGGAGATTTGCCCATTTTACTTTGTGCAAGTTGTCTAGCATTTTATTTTTTAACACTGATGTATCATGTATTCTAGAAATAGATTATTTTCTATTTTATATTCTATGAACCATTATTATAATAAATATTTCAAAAGAACTGTGCTTTTTTCATTATGGATACTTTCTCTAAGGAACTCAGAGCACAATCTCTTTATAACCTATTAAATGGCTTTCATGCAGTACTATGGACAAAACCCCCCAAATCATTCACTGTTGGCTAATCTTTCATTGATGAGCCTACTAGCACATAACTAGATTGGTCTTTGGATAACAAACATACAATTCATCATCTAGATGGCATAGTGTTAGAGAACCCAAGCTCACTTCTTTGCCACCATAAAGCATGTGAAGAAATTTGTTGTAAGGCTAAAGCATTCCAGACATCAAATCTCTGAATATGAATAAGCCTTCCAGATGTCTGGCGGTGCTATTACTACTAAGAGGAGGAAGTTAAAGTATACTTTGCCCAAGAGTATGGCTATATAAGAGCATAACAATTGTTTTTTTTGAGTGAAAAGTTGCCACTCTAATTATTTTGCACCAGGATTTAAAATTTTCTAGTTCAAAAATCTTATTTATCTCTATATCAAAATCCAAACTGAGTTTGGGAAAAAATCAACTACATACATACAGAATGAGGAGGCCTAGTTAAACAAGCATTTATGTGAAAAAAGAAAAAAGAAAAAACAGAGAAAGTGCTGTAGAACTTTTATTGGAAATACAAATTCAGTAAGTCACCACTGAGATATAGTTGTCAAAATAGTTAATGTGATGTCAGAGTACATTAAAAAGCAGTATGACGAATATAATCTGAGAGGTAGCAATCCTTCTATATTTTTGGCTAGTGAGATCACATCTGAAGTTAGTTATGGCCAAGATACTTTTAGATAGACATTGACAAACAGGAGCATGTGCAAGGTAGAATGATCAGGCTTATGTGGGGATTCAAAACCTTATCATATACTGAATGAAGGAAGAGAAGATTTTAAACTAGGGTAAGAAGAGGGCTATTTTCAAATAGTTGGAAAACTGTCATATTGAAGTAGAAATAGTATTAGTCTGTGTAGCTCCAGAGGGCAAAGTTGGTGACCAATGGGTGAAGGTTACAGAGAGGCAGGTTAGATACCAACATAAAGAAGCATCTTCTAACAATCCAAATGATCTGGAAAAAAAAGGAATGGATTGCTTCCAGAGGTAATGAGTTGTTTTAGGGAACAATTCTACATGGGATGGAAGATAACTTAAGGCACATTCCAGTTCTGTTCTTCTAAGCTAACTTAGCGATGAACAAATTTTACATTGTGTTAACAAAGTAAAATATTCCTGGGACCTTCATTTTTAGCAAAATGGATGTAATAATTCCATTGTTTCACTTCCATAGCTGTCTTATTCCAATTTATTCTCATGTCATGCAGGTCAAGCTGAACTGTCCAAGATCATGCCAGTCAATGGCAAGTTCTGGCCTGTCCCACCAGACTTGAAGAGCTTTGTCAGATATAAAATCTAGTGGTCAGGCCTCCTGTACAAGGTACAGCAAGATAATCCACAAGGAAAAAAATCTATGGCCACAGAAACTCTTGCAGATGATTGCCTAAATTAGAAGGGTCTCAATCTGGATTGCCAGAAGTATCTTCCCAATGAGATAACACATTCGCAAAAAACTGAAACAAGTAAAAGGTTCATTGTGTGACAAATATAATGTAGATGAATTGAAGGCCTCTTTTTAACCAGTGAAAATACTTTACCTTTTGGGTTTATGGGAGATAAACTAGGGAATGACAAAACATGGACCAACTGAATATTTAACAGGCATATTTTCTTTTAGATACTAAAGTAACTTGATGACACTAACTGAAGATTCTGCACAGGAATTTTTCGATTGAGAAATAAAGGCCATCTCTCTGAAGGTTCAGAAATATGACCTTGACTTTGTTTTTCATTGGATGTGCTATCTGGATTTCTAATTAAGAGTAAAATGTAGCTGTAGATGTAAAGAGCTGAATTGTGAAAATGCCTTGATATAGGTCCATTGAAACTTTATTCCTTTTAAAGATGATCTCCAACAAT
The DNA here is from genome assembly GCF_016433145.1 of Gracilinanus agilis. NCBI lineage: Eukaryota > Metazoa > Chordata > Mammalia > Didelphimorphia > Didelphidae > Gracilinanus > Gracilinanus agilis. Next base: position 25,001,868 of record NC_058136.1, on the reverse strand, counting down.
TTAGTGTCTTCATTTACAAAAGACTTTGGATGAGTATGTCAAATACCAATCTGGGTCTGAAAAGAGATGTTCTTTTCCAGTCTAACCTTTGTTGTTGACATCTTGTTTTTCACTTTCAATTCATGTGTTTGCTGTTTCTTGTACAAACAAATGCAGTTGAATATGCTTGAATACAGAGGTCAGACATAAGAGCTGTTATTTCTCAGAAAGCCTCCCAATTCTTTTATTTTCCTCCTAAATCAGGTGGTATAATTTGCCCTTAATAGCTATGAAATGAATACAGATTGTGAACATGCAATTGAAATTTTCTTTATAATCACAAAATTATTCAGCCTCCAAGAAATGTTATTTTTTGTACCCTCAAGTAATTGAACAAAGTGAATGAAAATCCCCCTTCTTTTGCATCTCTAATTTACCACTCAAAGAATATATTCATCTCTAGCTTCTAATGGGATAGAGAGAATTCTCTTGAGAGATGTTGCCATAGGTATTCAAATGGAGGACTGATTCCTTTCCTCCTTATCAGTGCTGTCTTTCTTATTCATTTCAAAGGACATTAAACACCAAGCTGGATCTTTTTTCTTGTTTCTAAAATCAAGGTTGTTACCCAAGTCCCCCTTCTGAAGCTTAATTATGGAATGGAGGGGACCAGGAGTTCTCAAAGGCTAAGCTAGCAGAGTTCTGGAATGTTATACTATTCTGAAAATGATTCAAAAATAGGCCTGTATGCCTGGTGTCCAAGGAGCAGCCTGGCTAAATATAGAAAGTCTCTTCACCAGATGGCTGGCCACTAGATGACTAATTTTTTGGCCATGGTAATTCTGGAAACAGGTAAAAATACAAAATGGCCCTCAGTCCTGCTGGGCTCAGTTCTCTAATCAGATGGTAAGAGAGAGGTATTTAATAGGGTAGACGGTAGTAAAAACAGTAAAATTTGTAGACCACTTACAAACAATTTAATTATTATTGCTCTTAATGTGTGACCTGTCTTGATAGATGAGTGGAAATTTTCAACACACACACACACACACACACACACACACACACACATACACACACACACACACACACACACAAAAACCGAGATAGAATGAGGTTGTCGCTATTTGAAAGAAGAGTTCAGAGGTTTTCTAACCAAAAAGGCATGAAAAGGAATTGTTTTTATCAGGTGCTCAGAGATAACAAGAAATATTATAGGCACTTAAAATGCTTATTGAATGACTGATGAGATACTTGTTCACCTTACCTCACTGGGCCTATGGTAAACCAAAATAGACCACCATGAGTAAAAAGTACAGATATGTGCCATTATCTTTGGCTGAAGATAAAGCTTTAAAGAAATGTTATGAACAACTTGACATCCTTCAAACTAAACCCATATTTTGTTATTGGTAACTTCATTGTAAAGGTGGGCAGATGGCAAAAACTGCATTGGAAAATACAGTACATGATGAAGCAATGAAAATGAAAGGAGGTTTATAAATTAATATATATTGAACTTAATAAATGTTATATGTATTTACGCAGAAGCTTCCCATTTGTATTCAAGAAAATTAATTTTAAGTAGAGTTAGAAGATACTAAATGTGGTGAGCACTCAACATCTCCCAAAATGGAAATTATACTGTCTCTAATTATTTTTACATCACAATCTTTGCTTTATGCACTCTTTCTCTATTCAGAACCTTCCCTGGTAACAAAGAAAAACAAAAAAAAACCCAGATCTTAATAGATTACATACAAATGATTATTACTAACTTGGGAATCAGTTATGAATCATTTGTCTGTATGCTATCAGCTCATTGATTAGGCCCTAATCTAAGGAATTTAAATAAAAAAGAAACTATTAAATATGTTAAAAATTTCTTAGCTTGCTGTACAAAATTAGCAGGTGGGATATAGGGGCCACAGTTTGGCAGTCTCTTAGATTAAAGCAATGACAAGAATTAACACAAAATTATAAGAATCAAGAGCAGGAAAACCATGTGTGCAAAAACAACTCTAACTAGACCTGATTTTTAAAAAGCCATCAACTATAACAACAGGAAAACTATGAATGTAATCATTTTTGAGATAAATTTAGACAATGGAAAATAATCACTAAAAGCAGAACAAAAGCACGCAGAGATTGCCTCATTCCTAAAGTACTTCATCTCCTTGTTTTCATTCCTTTTTTGTCTTCAAATCTTTAAAACTTAGCAGTCTTACACAAAGTAGGTTTCTAATTAAATGTTTCTTGACTTAAATTTGAAATGGGAATACATGCAAGCCAAAGATAACACTGGTTAGAGTACAAATTCATTAGCAAACTGTAGGAAGAAGACAGTTGGAAGATTGTAAGCTCTATTGCTTCCAAAAAAATTAAAAGAAGGCAGAGAAAAATTGACCTATAGAGGGCATGTTGTGAAATCTTCTCAAGAGTATCTATAGATGAAAGTGGGAAGAAGAAAACAAAGTGATATGAAATTAAATATTTGTTGGAATTTCTATGTCAATTTATTCTCATCATCAATGGCAGTGAATCCACCACATTTGAGTTCTACCAATCTGATGTATTATCTGAGGGGAAAGAAATGGTACTTAATATAAAGGTAAAAAAGATATCTAGACCTGACTGAAAACATACAGAAGAAATCTATATTGGAGAGGACATAATTTTACAGGAACCCATAGATAATTTGTAAAATATCTCAAAGACAGGAATATTCCAAAGTAATGAAAAAAATTAGGAAGAGCATTTTGAATGGTCTCTTTCACTCAAAAAAAAGGTAGCAGCTGAGATCAATAATTACTCATACAAAATCTTATTTTCCAATCTCCACATGATCTTTGTTCAATAAAAATCATTTATTAAAAATTTCAACTGATACCTTGTTTTGAAACTTTCCAATCAATAGCATCCTTTCCCCAAAGAAACCACTTAATAAAACCATCAAATATAGAGATTGCCACTGACAATATATGTAACTTTCCACTTTTGTGGTTTAGTATGTCAACAGAAAAGGTGGCTATGGATTTTAACTTTTTTTAATTTGGAAGAAACATTGCCAAATCTATTTGATCTGAGATTTTTCTGCCTTTTAGCTTTGTCTTCATTTACTATTTGTAGTCATTATTCATTTGCCTGTTTTCTTTACTCAGCATCAATTCATCTAGATCATCCTGGGTTTCTCTTAATATTCCACAATGCTCAATGCAACAATATTCAATACATTCAAATGTAATAATTTTTCTCTATTTCTCATTCCTTGGGCACCTCATTTGGTTCTAACTCTTTCCTGTTACAATAATGCAGCTGGCTTTTTGTAGCAGCAAATAATTGTAAACAAAGCAGATGTCTATCAAATGGGGAATAGCTAAACAAGTTGTGGTACATGAATAGAATGGAATATTACTACTTCATAGAAACACTGAATACGAAGAATGCAGAGAAGCATGGAAAAAATGAAACGATACATAAACTGATGCAAAGGGAAATGAATGAAAAAAGGAAAACAATACACTAAATTACTAAAAAATGTGAATGGAAATAATGACAAAACAACTGAAAGAAATATGACCAAATTAGACCTTTTGACCTCAAAAAAGAGAGATGAGAAAATATCTGCTCATTCTTCTTTGCAGAGGTGGGGGATGACAAGATTGATATATGGGATGCACTGCTAGGAATTTTTTTAAATATTTAATTTATTTGTCCAAAACTGCTCCATCCCTTGGTCTTTCAAAATATTCTCTGTTTTGTAGGATGGCTCTCTGGGAGCAGAGAAAAGAAGAACATGTGGGCAATATCAAAACAAATGATTCCAATAAAAATTTAAATAAGAAAGCAAATAGTTTTACTATGAATTCTTGTTATATATGTGACCTTTCTACCATTGCCATTTTTGGGTTAAAAATCTATAATAAGATTATCAGGTCAAAAGGTATGAAGAGTTTTTAAAATTTTATCACATAATTACTTTTTTCAAAAAATTTTGATAATTTGATCAGCAGAGTACTACATATACAAATTACTTTAGATAGCATTATTATTTTTAAGATATCCGCATGTTCCAGCAATGAGTTTCTCTCCAATTATTTATTTCTTCCATTATTTTTCTAAATGATGCTTTGTAATTATATTTATGATAGCCCTGTGACTTAGTAAGTTCTGTATAAAGGGAAAAGGGGTTTTTTTGGTTGGATATTAATATTTAAAGGTGTGGTCACCAAGAATTGAAATAAATATCAATTCTAAAATGATTTTAGTAATTTATTTACAAAATATAAGAGAGAGTGGAAGTAGAGAGATGAGAAGAGGGTAGAGTAAGAGATCTAACTTAACAAACTAGATTTATATTCAAGTCTGGGCTTTACTCTGGCAGGGTTCCAGAGGCCCAGCCAGAGAGCCTAAAAGTCAATGAACAAGGGGTTTATCCACGAGGGCTTCTCCGGGAGGCTAGTGCCTCTAGGGAGGCTAAGGTAGTTGGCCTTCTTCACTCACCACGTGTAGTTCTAAGGAAGAGATTTAAGAACAGTCTCACCAAGGTCTCAGGTCCAGCAAGCAGCATCTCCAACTTGTCCTCCAATTCCAGGAAACAAACAAGGACTCACTGACCAGAAGTGGTCACTCCCTTCTAAAGAAGCTTCTTTTATGTTACTTTCTGCACCTTCCTCTTAGTTTACGGGTCCAATCAAAATAGACACTTTGCTTAGGACTGCCCAGGATGTAGTCCGTAGATTTTGATTTATCACTCACACAAGTACACGTGGGTCACAGACCTCCCAACTTGTGAATTAAGTGTTCTTGCCTTTCGTGATTAGATTAAGGATCAGCAGGGTAGATTTAATTTCATTATCACAGTTCTCAGATATATTATTGCTTTTTGAGTTTTTTAATGGAATTTTTAATATCATTTTCTCTGGGTTTTTGACAAAACTATTTAGGAATAGTGGTTTTTATATTTATTTTTGTATATCACTACATAGATGAAGCTTATTTGTCTTAATTTTGTCTATTTTTCTAGGTAAACTATCATGTCTGAAAATGGAGAAAAAACCCTTTCCTCTTTGGCAATGATTATTCCCTTTATATGTTTTTTCTTTACTATGTCAAATAAGATAACATTGAATGAGATAACATGTACAGTGTTTTGCAAGTCTGAAAACATTATAGAAATGCTATCACTTATTAAATAATAATGGAGACAGTGGCCATCCTTGCTCTAGCTTTACTTTACGAAGAATACTTTCAGTGTTTTTCTATTACAAATAATGCTAGCACTTACTTTTAGATAAATGTTTTGATAAAACTAAGGAAACATACATCCATGCATATTTCATCCTCTTAAGAAATTACTGATATATTTTGGTGAGGCTTTTCTAAATCTATTGATAAAATTATGTGTTTTTAACCAAATATTATTGTGATGGCATATAGATATAGGGTACAGAGAATAAAATACTAGACCCAGAGCAAAATTGGAGTTCCCATCATACCTCACTCACTAGCTATTTGTCAACCTGGTCAAGTTATCAACTTCTCCGTACATCAGTTTTCTCTCATTGGCAGAGCCAAGTTGGTAAAGACTATAGATAGGCCCACCTAATCTCTACCACACTACCCTCTGAAAAACTGTAATACCTCAAAACAAATTCTAAGCAGCACAATCCACAAAAGATAGGGAGAAATAATTCTTCAGCCCAAAACAACTTAGAAGGCTAGTATGAAAGATTTAGTACATGAGGGTAGAAGTGAAGCAACAACAGAAGAAGATGGCAACAGGCCTTTGGGGCAGCTAATTCAGTTAAATTAGCAACAAAGGCTTCTGGAGCTTTCAGTCACAGATGGTAAGGGTGGGTTGGACAACTGCTCAGAAAGATATTCCAGGGGTTCTTTTGCTGGCTCTAGGTGGAGGCTCTTGCTGCATTGTCCATATGTAGAACTAGGTCTCAGGATAGGTGTGTAGACTCAGGTGAAGAGGAGCCCTAACACACAGCAGCACTTGTAGCCATAGTCAGGCAAGGGACCCTGGTCACAGTTCCAAGGGAAAAAATAATGCATGTGGTTGTTCACAAATCAAAGGACAGACTGGGAAAGTATTAAACATACCTCTCTTTATATAATACCACCTTGGAAGAACTGAAAGTAGATAGCTCTCCAGAGCCAGCTCTGATGAAAGTTGCATGAAGAACCTGAAGATTGGAACAATTCTCTCTTCACCACAGTTACAGAGCCCAACATTACCCATTTTTTAATTAAAAGGAAAAAAAAAGCCTGTACAATGAGCAAACAATAACAAAAAGAAAATCAACAAAGGAAGTTATTTGGTGTTAGGGAAAACCAAAACACAAACTCAGAAGAAGACAACAAAGACAATACTGCTGCCTCTAAGAAAAATATGAATACTCTCAAGCCAAAATGAATTAATGAAGGCATGCAAAAGGATTTTTAAAAGCCAAATAAGAGAGGCAGAAGAAGAATGAGAAAAAAATGGGAGTGATATAGGAAAGTCTTGAAAAGAGTCAATAGGTTGGTGAAGGAGGTACCTAAAATACTGAAGAAATGAATACCTTAAAGAACAAAATAGGACAAATGATAAAAGAGAAACAAAAGTTTAATGAGGAGAAGAATTTCTTAAAAAGCAGAATTGGCCAAATGGAAAAATATATACAGGGTATTCTTGGAAGATGGCGGCTTAGACAGAGCGAATCTTAAAACCTTACCACCCTTACACATGCTCTTCAAGAAGAAAAAGGACCAAATCTAATAACAGGACAGAGCAGGGGGAACCCTACTGCAGCACAACTAAAGAGGTACACCAAGAAAAAGGCTTCAATTTATGAACTTTCAGGTCTGGTCTGAAGGTATAGAAGGGGAATCCCAGGACGCCTTCTCCACGTGCTGTGCGGAGTCTCCAGGAGCACCGGAAATCTCAGGGCATGTGGGTACACTGGCTGGGAGAGAGGGCCTTGCTGGTGCCAGACTCAGGGAGATGAACACAGGCACTGGAGAGGTGACTGGAGGAGAAAACCAGAGAAATACAGCAAAAAAGGCCAAGAAGATGGTGGCTTAGAGAGAGCCAAACCTCAGACCTAAGACAGCTTGGCTTCCTCATACTGAGATAGAGAACAAAGGGCTTCAAGAGGAAAGAAAACCAGATCAAACACAAGGACAATGCAGGCGGACACCACTGCTGGACAGCTCAGCTCAGCAAAAAAACTCTCCTTCTTGTACCCCCACATTTTTTTTCTTTCTCTTTTTGTTTGTTTGTTTTTCCCTCCTCTCTAGGTTTTAGCATCAGGGAAGATTAAACAGTAAGACTAATCCAATTAATACAGGATGAATCCCATCAATTATACAGATAAAAAGTCTTCAGAGAGCAGAGAAAGTAACTACAAAAATCCATTGCCAGCTGAGGGAAGATCTTTCATCAAAGATCATTAAATACATCTGCTCAAACTATCAGAACAAAAAAAGGAAAAAAAATATGAGTAAGCAATAGAAAAAGAGAAAAGAAATGACAATTGACAGCTTCTTTCAAGGAAGTGAAGAGAGAGAAAATGAAATTGAAATAGAAGAGGAGGGAGTAGTTCCAGTGAACTGGACACAGGCTTTGGAAGATCTCAAAATTCAATTAACTCAAGAACTTCAGGAACTCAAAAAGCAATCGAGAGAGGCTGAAGACAATTTGAAAAAGGAAATACACGAACTAAAACAAGAAAATAAAGTCTTAAAAACCAGAACTGGCCAGCTTGAAAATGAAGCAAAGAAGAGAAAAGATGATCTACAAAGAAAATCAGACCAGAAGGAGAAGGATGACCAAAAAGCTAGGGATGAAATTCAGTCTTTAAAAAACAGAACTCAACAACTAGAAGCAAATGACTTCACAAGTCAGCAATAATATATAAAACAAAATTTAAAAAATGAAAAACTTGATAAGAATATGAAACACCTCATTGATTCAAACGAAAATCTGGAGAACAGAGCTAGAAAAGACAACTTAAGAATTATTAGTTTACCAGAACATCATGATAAAAGAAAAAGTTTAGATAGCATCATAAAAGAAATTATCAGAGACAATTGCCCTGAAATTCTCGAACAAGAGGGAAAAGTGTTAATTGAGAGAATCCATAGATCACCTCCTACATTTAATCCACAACTGACAACTTCTAGGAATATTATAGCCAAATTCAAAAACTACCAGACCAAGGAAAAAATATTACAAGCTGCTAAAAAGAGGTCATTCAGATATCAGGTAACCACATTTAGGATAACACAGGATCTAGCTACATCTACATTGAAGGACCAGAAGGCATGGAACACAATATTCAGGAAAGCAAGAGAACTGGGTCTACAAACAAGAATCAACTATCCAGCAAAACTTACTATATTATTGCTGGGGAAAGTATGGTCATTCAATAAAATTGAGGACTTCCAATCATTCATCAAGAAAAAAACAGACTTAAACAGAGAGTTTGCTCCCCAAACCCAGAACTCAAGAGAATCACCATCAGGTAATTAAGAGGAAGGGGGGCAGGGATTTCCTGGTTAAGATGGCGGCAGAGTAAAAAGCAGCAGCTTAACCTCTCCTAAACAAAACATATGGGATTCCTCAAGAAGACATAAAAACAAATTCAGAGGAATGAAGGGACTCCACAACAGGGCACAGCATTGAAGGTACGTGGAATTGGGGCATTTCCATGTATAAGGGGGTGAAACAGCTCTCATTAAAACACAAGTGGAGCAACCCCTCTCCCACCCCACACCACATGCAGTGCCAAAGCCAGTACACAAGAGCTAGAACAAGCTTGGGGCATCCATTAAGTCCTTGGCAGCTACCTGGGGTCACCAGGGCCTGTTCCTGAGAGCAGCAAGACTTAAGACCCCAAGAGGCTAAAGAACATGTGTGGACTTTGAACACAGACCTTGAGCGCAAGCACAAGCGCAGGCTCTTGTGCCCACAGATCCTGAGCACAGGAGCAGTCTCAGATCCTGAACCCAGGGGTGGACATTGAGTGAGGACCCAGTGCAGAGGGGTGCACGACTGTGGAAACAGCACCCTGAAACTGTTAAAGGTGCCTTGGATAGAGGAACAAGCAAGGGGACCACCAGGACTCTTGAAGCTGAAAACAACTAGATCTGAGACTTCAGGAGCCTAGAGAGCACAATCAGACCCTGGGTGTGAGGAAAAACCTAAGAGGGCACAGGGTTAACAATGGCAAGCCAGAGACAAGAACCTCAAAAGAGAAAGATCATCAAGAAGAAATTTGTAACACTCGACAACTTTTACACAGAGAAAATCCAGACAACAGAGCAAACAGCAGAGGAGAATAAACAAATAATCACATCCAAAGCTTCCCAAAATGATGAAAACTGGTCACAAGCTATTGAAAAGTTCAAATCTGAGATAATGAGAAAGATGGAAGAGATCTGGCAAGAAAATAACAGTTTAAAAGGCACAATTTCACAATTGGAATGTGAGGCAAGGCAACTGAAGACCAGAAATGACCAGGTTGAAAAGGAAAACCCAAAAGATTATAACCAAAAACCAGTCCCTAAAAGCTAGAATTGAGCAATTAGAAGCTAATGATATCTCAAGACAGCAAGAACAAATAAAACAAAGTCAAAAGACTGATAAAATAGAAGGAAACATGAAATATCTCAATGAGAAACTGACAGATCAAGAAAACAGGGCTAGAAGAGACAATCTGAGAATCATTAGTCTTCCTGAAAAAGCAGAAATTAATAGAAATTTGGACTCCATACTAAAAGAAATTATTCAGCAAAATGCTCTGAAGTTCTACAACAAGAGGGCAAGGATCCATAGATCACCCTCAACACTAGACCCAGAAAAGACAATGCTCAGGAATATAATAGCCAAATTCAAGAGCTTCCAAGTAAAAGAAAAAATATCTTACAAGAAGCCAGAAAGAGAAAATTCAAATATCAAGGAGCTCCAATCAGGATCACACAGGATCTGGCAGCCTCCACACTAAAAGATCGCCACACTTGGAATATGATATTGAGAAAGGCAAGAGAACTGGGTCTTCAACCACGGATCACCTACCCATCCAAACTAACTATATATTTCCAGGGGAAAGTTTGGGCATTCAATAAGATAGAAGATTTCCAAGTATTTGCACAGAAAAGACCAGGACTAAATGGAAAGTTTGATACCCAACCACAAAAATCAAGAGAAACATGAAAAGGTAAATAAGAAACAGAGGGGAAAGAAAGAAAACTCATATTTTTAAAATTTGGGCTTCAAAATGATCTAATAATTTGTATTCCTATGTGGAGAAATGTTATGTATAATTTTCTGTAAGGAACTCTATTCACTATTATAGTAATTAGAAGAATTATTCATAGGGAGAGGTTGGAATACTAAATGGTCTAAGATGATATAGGGGTGGGAAAGAAAGGAGGGACTAGTAGAGGACACAAAGAGAAACTTGAATGAATAAGAAAAATAGGATAATCTATTACACACGAAGAGGGCATGGGAATTGTAAGGGATGAATACTATTATAAGGAGAAGAAGAGAGCATTAAAAGGTAATATTTAAACCTTACTCTCAGTGTAATTAACCCTGAGAGGGAAGAGTAGCTATATTATCCACTGGGATATAAAGTTCTATCTAACCCTACTGAGGAAGTCAGAAGGGATAAACCAAGAGGAGCAGGGGACTGGGAAGGTCGAAAAAGGGAGGGGAGAAGAAGGGGGAGGGAATTCATTCGGCCTTAAAAATAAAAAGAGGGGAATGATAGAGGAGGGGGTAGAAAGGGAAGAAAATCAATGGAGGGGACAAGGGTTACTGGCTTAAAGCAAACCATTGGTTTAAAAGGAAATAGTTTAAGAAGAAGGTGTAAAACTAGGAGAGGATGCCAAAATGTTGGCAAATACACAACTGATAATGATAACTCTGAATGTGAATGGGATAAACTCTCCCATAAAACGGAAGGAAATAGCAGAGTGGATTAGAAACCAAAATCCTACCTTATGTTTTCTACAAGAAACACATATGGAATGCCTGCCCTTTGATCCAGCCATACCATTGTTGGGTTTGTACCCCAAAGAGATCATAGATAAACAGACTTGTACGAAAAGATTTATAGCCTTGCTTTTTGTGGTGGCAAAGAACTGGAAAATGAGGGTATGTCCTTTAATTGGGGAACGGCTGAACAAATTATGGTATATGCTGGTGATGGAATACTATTGTGCTAAAAGGAATAATAAACTGAAGGAGTTCCAGTTGAACTGGAATGACCTCCAGGAACTGATGCAGAGTGAAAGGAGCAGAGCCAGAAGAACATTGTACACAGAGACTGATATACTATGGTAAAATCGAATGAAGTGGACTTCTGTACCAGCAGCAATGCAATGACACAGGACAGTTCTGAAGAATTTATGGTAAAGAATGCTACCCACATTCAGAGGAAGGACTACAGGAGAGGAAACATATAAAAAAAAAAACAAATGCTTGAACACATGGGCTGAGGAGGACATGATTGGGGATGTGGACTCGAAATTACCACACCAATGCAATTAAGAACAATTTGGAAATAGGTCTTGAACAATGACACGTGATAAAACCAGTGGAAATGCGCATCAGCCATGGGTGGGAGGAGTGCGGGGGGGGGGGAGGGGAAAGTAGGAGCATGAATCATGTAACCATGTTAAAATTAATATTAATAAATGATTAAAAAACAAAAACTAATTGGAAATTAAATAATATGATTCTCCAAAACCAGGTAGTCAAAGAAGAAATCATAGAAACAATCAACAATTTCATTGAAGAGAATGACAATGATGAAACATCCTACCAAACTCTGTGGGATGGAGCCAAGGCAGTACTCAGGGGGAAATTTATATCCTTGAGTGCTTATATAAACAAATTAGTGAGGGCAGAGATTAATTAATTGGGCATGCAACTTGAAAAAATAGAAAGCGAGCAAATTAAAAATCCCCAGATAAAAACTAAATTAGAAATACTAAAAATAAAGGTAGAAATTAATAAAATCGAAAATAAAAGAACTATTGATTTAATAAATAAGACTAGAAGCTGGTATTTAAAAAACAGATGAAATAGACAAAGTACTGGTCAATCTAATAAAATAAGAAAGAAGAAAACCAAATTGACAGTATCAAAGATGAAAAGGGACACCTCACCTCTAATGAAGAGGAAATTAAGGCAATCATTAAAAACTATTTCACCCAATTATATGGCAATAAATATAGCAATCTCAAGATATGGATGAATATTTACAAAAATACAAAATTCCTAGATTAACAGCAGAAGAAATAGAATACCTAAATAATCCCATATCAGAAAAAGAAATTGAAGAAGCCATCAAAGAACTCCCTAAGAAAAAATCGCCAGGGCCTGATGGATTCACAAGTGAATTCTATCAGACATTCAAAGAGCAACTAATTCCAATACTATACAAATTATTTGATATAATAAGCAAAGAAAGAGTCCTACCAAATTACTTTTATGACAGAAATATGGTACTGATTCCAAAGCCAGGGAGATCAAAAACAGAGAAAGAAAACTACAGACCAATCTCCCTAATGAACATAGATGCAAAAATTTTAAATAGAATATTAGCAAAGAGACTCCAGCAAGTAATGAAGAGGATCATCCACCATGATCAGGTGGGATTTATACCAGGAATGCAAGGATGGTTCAACATTAGGAAAACCATCCACATAATTGACCATATCAATAATCTAACAAACAAAAATCACATGATTATTTCAATAGATGCTGAAAAAGCCTTTGACAAAATAAAGCATCCTTTCCTATTGAAAATCCTGCAAAGTATAGGAATAGAAGGACCTTTCCTAAAAATAATAAACGGTATATACCTAAAACCATCAACAAGGATCATATGCAATGTGGATAAATTAGAAGCTTTTCCAATAAGATCAGGAGTGAAACAAGGATGCCCATTATCACCTCTATTATTCAACATAATACTAGAAACACTAGCAGTAGCAATTAGAGAAGAAAAAGAAATTGAAGGTATCAAAATAGGCAATGAGGAGACTAAGCTACCACTCTTTGCAGATGATATGATGGTATACTTAAAAAATCCTAGAGAATCAACTAAGAAGCTTGTAGAAATAATCAACAACTTTAGCAAAGTTGCAGGATACAAAATAAATGCACATAAATCATCAGCATTTCTATATATTTCCAACACATCAGAGCAGCAAGAGGTAGAGAAAGAAACACCATTCAAAATCACCCTAGATAATATAAAATACTTAGGAATCTATCTACCAAAACAAGCACAGAAATTATACGAAAACAACTTATAAAACACTTTCCAAACAGCTAAAACTAGATCTAAACAATTGGAAAAACATTGATTGCTCATGGGTAGAATGAGCTAACATAATAAAAATGACCATTATGCGCAAATTAATTTACCTATTTAGTGTCATACCTATCAAACTACCAAAAACCTTTTACTGAATTAGGAAAAACTATCACAAAGTTCATTTGGAATAACAAAAGATCAAGAATATCAAGGGAAATTATGAAAAAAAAAGTGAAGAAAGGTAACCTAACAGTACCAGATATTAAGCTATACTATAAAGTAACAGCCATCAAAACAATATGGTACTGGCTAAGAGACAGAAGGGAGGATCAGTGGAATAGACTTGGGGTAAATGACATCAGCAATACAGTGTATGATAAACCCAAAGAGCCCAACTTTTGGGACAAAAATTCCACTTTTTGAGAAAAACTGCTGGGGAAATTGGAAAACAATATGGCAGAGATTAGGTTTAGATCAACATCTCACACCCTACACGAAGATAAATTCAGAATGGGTGAGTGACTTGAATATAAAGAAGGAAACTGTAAGAAAATTAGGCAAACACAGAATAGTATACTTGTCAGATCTGTGAGAAAGGAAAGATTTCAAAACGAATCAAGATTTAGAAAAAAATTACAAAATGTAAAATAAATAATTTTGATTATATTAAATCAAAAAGGTTTTGTACAAACAAAAACAATGCAACCAAAATCAGAAGGGAAACAAAAAACTGGGAAAAAATCTTTACAACAAAAAATTCTGACAGAGGTCTAATTTCTCAAACATACAAGGAACTCAATCAATTGTATAAAAAATAAAGCTATTCCCCAATTGATAAATGGGCAAGGGACATGAATAGGCAATTTTCAGATAAAGAATCAAAACTACCAATAAGCACATGAGAAAGTGTTCTAAATCTCTAATAATTAGAGAAATGCAAATCAAAACAACTCTGAGGTATCACCTCACACTTAGCAGATTGGTTAAAATTATAGTAGGGGAGAGTAATGAATGTTGGAGGGGATGTGGCAAAATTGGGACATTAATGCATTGCTGGTGGAGTTGTGAACTGATCCAACCATTCTGGATGTCAATTTGGAACTATGCCCAAAGAGCTCTAAAAGACTGCCTGCTCTTTGATCCAGCCGTAGCATTGCTGGGTTTGTACCCCAAAGAGATTATAGATTAATAGACTTGTACAAAAATATTTATAGACTCACTCTTTGTGGTGGTAAAAAACTGGAAAACGAGGTTATGCCCTTCAATTGGGGAATGGCTGAACAAATTGTGGTATATGCTGGTGATGGAATACTACTGTGCTCAAAGGAATAATAAACTGGAGGAATTCCATGTGAACTGGAAAGACCTCCAGGAAATGATGCAGAGTGAAAGGAGCAGAGCCAGAAGAACATTTTACACAGACACTGATACACTGTGGCAAAATCTAATGTAATGGACTTCTGTACTGGCAGCAATGCAACGACCCAGGAAAATTCTGAGGGATTTATGGAAAAAAATGCTACCCACCTTCAGAGGAAGAACTACAGGAGAAGAAACACAGAAGAAAAACAACTACTTGAACACTTGGCTTGAGGTGGACATGATTGGGGATGTTGACTGGAAATGACCGCACCAATGCAACTCTCAATAATATGTAAATAAGTCTTGATTGATGACACATGTTAAAACCAGTGGAAATGAGAGTTGGCTTTGTGGTGGGGGAGTTTGAGGGGGTGAAGAGGAAAGTAAAAACATGAATCATGTCACCATGGTGTAAAAATAAAAAAAAATATAATAAAAATGAAAAAGATATACAAAAATGCACTGAAAAGAATAACTCCTAAAAATGCTGAATTGAACATATGGAAATAGAAGTACAAAAAGGCATTGATAAAAAGAAATCTTTACAAAGTAGATTTGGCCAAGTGAACAAAGAGGTACAAAAGTTCACTTAAGAAGATTATGTTTTAAGAATTAGAATGGGACAAATGGAAGCTAATGACTTCATGAGGCATCAATACACAATCAAACAAAGTCAAAAGCAAGAAAAAAAAATAGAAGAAAGTGTGAAATATCTCATTGGAAAAACAACTGACGTGGAAAATAAATCCAGAAGAGATAATCTAAAAATTATTGGTCCCCTTGAAAGTCATGAACATAAAAAGCGTTTAGATACTTGATAAGTTGTCAAAGGATATGAACAGGCAGGTCTCAAAGTAATTAAATCTCTCTATAGTCATGCAAAAATGCTTTAAATCACTATTAATTATAGAAATGCAAGATAAAACAACTCTGAGGTACCAACCCACATTGATCAGATTAGCTATTATGACAGAAAAATAAAATGACAAAACTGGGAGGGGATATGGGGAAACTGGGACATAAATAAATTGTTGGGGGGGGGTTGTAAATTGATTTGGCCATTCTGGAGAGCAATTCAGACTTATGTCCAAAGGATTATAAAACAGTATAGAACTTTTGAGCCAAAAATACCATTACTAGGTTTATATTAAAAAAAGGATAAAGAAACAAAAAGGGGAAATATCTATATGTACAAAAATGTTTAAAGCAGGTATTTTAGGGGGTCAAAGTTTTGAAAAGTGAGGGGATACCCATTAATAAGGGAATGGCTGAGTAAGTTATAATATATGATTGTAACGGAATACTACTGAGCTGTAAGAAATGACAAGCAGAAGGAACTCAGAAAAATCTGGAAACACACAAATTGAAACAGAGTAAAATAAGCAGAACATTGTACAGTAACAGAGATATTTTTACAATGAACAACTGTAAATAACTGCTTTTCTCAGCAATACAAGGAGATAAAACTATCCCAAAGGGATCATGACAAAAAATGCCATCTACTTCCAGAGAAAAAGAATTGAGTATGAATCTAGACCAAAGCAAACTTTTTTCATTTTCTTTCTGGATTTTTAAAATCCAATTTTCCCTCCACAAAAGGATTAATATTTCCATATTAGTACTTTACATGATTATACATATAAATTCTATATGAGGGTGCTTACCATCTTAGTGGGTGGGAGAGGAACAAAGAGAATTCAAGACTGAAATTTTTTTTAAATGTTGGAAACTATTTTTACACATAATTGGGAAAAATAAGATAATTTTAAAAATCTTCATACTATTGTAGCAATTGTACATATTGTTCTCTTGGTTCTACTTCCTTTGTTCTATGTCAGTCAATATGAATCTTCACAGGTTTCAACGCTTCATATTTTTTATTACTTATGACACAAGAACACTCAATTATATCAACATAGCACAACTTGTTCAGTCATTCCCCAATCAATGAGTTACCTAATTTATTTCCACTTTGTTGCCATCATAAAAGTACTAAAAATAAAAGGAGGACTATTGTGAATACTTTTGTGTATATGAAATGCTTTTTGTTTTGTCTTTAACCTTTTAATGTACATGTCTTGTAGGGGGATCATTTGAATCAAAGGCATAAACTATTTTGGGATTTTTCTTGCATAATTCCAAGTTATTTAATAAGCTCTGTGATGAAAAAGATGATATTTGAAAATGTAATTTGAGGTAGTATAGAATAGTTAGCCTCAGTATCAGGAAGAAGTGGGTTCAAGTTTAGCTTCTTAGATTTACAGGTTATATGACCTAGAACCAGTCTCTTACTCTTTCAGAAAGAATTTAAGTTTCAGAGAAGTGGCCAATCAATAAGGTAGAAGAAGTTTCTCATAGGGAGTTTTTTATACCAATAAAATCACAAGTCTAGTAAAAAAATAATGGAGGTAGTAAATTCCAGTTATGTTAAATTGGAATTTCAAAGCAAGCTACATTAGCTCTACCCTGGCACTGTGCAAAAACAGAGTCAGGATGAACATTTGTAAAAATAACACACAGCGATAGGACTTTCCTAATTATAACTTTGTTAAAAATGAATGTCTTTCTATATTTTTTCCAGCCTGCCATTTTGGGAATTTCCCAGTCCAGCCTTAAAAAATCTATTCCATTTGAAAGTAAGGACTTCAAGAAACAAGTCCCGACTTTATTTTAGAAAAGAACTATTCTCCCAGGCTCTTGGCAACGGGTGTTTGCTTTATTTTAAAAGCTTATAAACATAAAACCAGTTTCATAACGTCCTGCAAAGCTTCACATAGGGAAAGATTGACTTAAACTTGAATATTTCAAGCTTTTATCCTGTATATGGAGTCTGCGATTTTGAATGAGCCTCCAAGGGGATTCTAAGGAACACTTTGGCAGTGCATTTGGTCTTTGAAATCATGGAATAGAAACAATGAACAGACCAGTTCCATAATTGAGAAATGCACAAAAGTCCAACAACTATGATGTTCATTTTACCAGGGGGAAAACTTGGAACAAATGGATTCTCCCATTTGGTGCACAAGTCATGTGTATCATCTATCTCTAACATGGAATATATGGCAACTAAAAGATGGAAAGCATGGTCCCCAAAGGAGCTGTTCCTATGTTCAAGGCATGTGTGCTTTATTTGAAACATTCTTTCATTTTGGCTTCCCAGCAGTCACAGCCTTCTAGCTATTCCCTATTCCATTTCATTGCATTTTTATTTCATCAAACATTTATTAAGCACCTGCTGTACATGACACTGTTCACTACTGGAAACACAAGGACAGAAAAAATACAGAACTTGCTCTTGGGGAGTTTACAATCTAAAGAGGGTAAGAAAGATATGTTAACAAATAGCTATTATACAAGGGAAACTGAGGTCTTTTAAAAGAAAAAGGACAGGCAAAGGGTTAGAAGAAATGTTAGAACAGAGATATTGCTTCATTTGGCTGGGGGCAAGAGAAAGAAGGGGAGGAGAACTTCATGGAGGATTCAGTGACTGATGACAAATGACACATATTTACTAAGTGCTTTCAATGTGCCAAACACTATAATGTGGTAGAAATAGCACATTGGTCTTAGAGTCTGAAAGCCTGGCTTCATGTCCTTACTAGCTCTGTGACCACCACCGAGACTCTTCACTTTTCTGCTTCTTAGTTTCCTCATCTGTAAAAGGATGATAACACTTATAGTGATTACCTCACAGGGTTGTTGTGAGCAAAGCATATTGTAAATAATGAAGCACTAGATAAATGCCAGCTATTATAATGTTCCAGGCATTATACTGGGCACTAGGGATAAGGATATGAAATATGGCACAAGTTCTAGCCTGGAAGAGTTAACAATCGAACAAACATGATAGAACATGTATATAAATAAATGTGATACAAGGAAGAGTATGAGAGAGGGCAAAGAAAGATCCAATGTACTCAAGGAAGGAAGGAAGGAAGGAAAGAAGGAAAGAAGGAAGGAAAGAGACAGGCTAATTGTTTTCTATGTGCTAAGCACTTTACAAATATTATCTTATATGCTTTCATAACAATCCTGAGAGTAGATGCTGATATTACCTTCATTTAATAGTTGAGGAAACCAAGTCACAGAGGTTAAGTGACTTGCCCAGAATCACAGAGCTAGTAAATTCCGAGACTAAATTTGAACTGAAGTCTTTATGACTATAGACACTGTGCCATCTAGCCATCTCTGATTAGAGGCCTAGCTGAGAGATAACATGAAAGGCTTCATAAAACAGGTTACACCTAATTAAACAAAATGCTTTGAAGGAAGAAAGGGACTTAAAGGGCAATATGTTACAGGTGAGGGAAACAGCCTACATTAATGCATGGAGGTAGGAAGAAAACAGGATGTATTTTGTAATTAATAGCAAATAGTTCAGCGTGGTTATAATATAGAATTTGTGGATTATAGAGTATTTTAAATAATAGGCTAAGGAGCTACTAAAGATTTTTAAAGAGGTGAATATTATGATCAAAACTATGTCTTGGGGTAGCTATGTGGAGAATGAATTGTGAAGGAATGGAAAAATCATTTATTAAACACCTGCTTTGTGCCAGGCACAATGCTAAGCACTTTACAAATATTATCTCATTTGATCTGTACCACAACCATGGGAGGTAGGTACTATGATTATCCCTATTTAAAAGTTAGGGAAACTGAGATAGATAGAGGTTAAGTGACTTGCATAGGGTCACATATATAGCTAGTAGTAGAGGCCAGATTTTAACTTAGATCTTCCTGACTTTGTCCCAGGCTCTCTACTGAATGCACCACCAAGCCACAGTTAGGTGTTTATTACAACTGACCAAGTAAGAGGTGATGACAGCTGAATCAGGGTGGTAACAACATGAGTAGAGAAGAGAGGACAGATTCATAAGAAATTACAGAGGTAGACATGACAAGACTTGGAAGCTAATTAGATTGAGGAGTGAGAAAATGATATTGTCATTAGCAGAAATAATAAAGCTAGCATGAGGGACAGGTTAGGTGAGGAAGGTAATGAGTTCAGATTTGAATGTGTTCAGTTTGAGATGCCAGCATAATATTTATGTGGAAATGGGCTTTGAAAGAAAGAAGGAAATTCAATTGGCACAGCTGTAGAGCAGGGATCTACTCCAGATATAGGAGTTTAAAGAAACAAAATCTCAGAGACAGAGTAAAACCAGAATGGGAGGTTGGAGATGTATAAAGAGGAATAATAGGAAGAAAAAGTAGACTGAATATGGATTAGAAAGGCCTTAAGTGCCATAGAGGTTTACCACCAAAAAAGTATTTGGGTAGAATAGTGATATGATCAGAGTTATGTTTAAAAAGTTTTCTCCAGCAATAATTTGAAAAAAATAGATTGGGAGCAGAAATTGGTCTGGAAAAAAAAAACAATTTGGAGGATATTACAATAATCTAGATGAGAAGACTTGAGTTGTAGAACTAGGCTACTTGGAATAGGGGCAGGAAGTGAGAAGACAGATGGGACAAATATTATCGAGCTAGATATGACAAGATCTGGCAAATAATTGGATATGGGGAATGATAGTGAGGAAAAAATGTCACAGATAACTCCAAGACTCTTAACCTCAATGGGCAAAGAATATGGCGTTGCCTTGAGCGGAAACAGAAAACTTGTGGTGACAGGCAGGATATATGGGGGAAATAAGTTTATTTGGGGATATGATGAATTTAATCCAGGAGACATCCAGGAGAAAAATCCTAGTACCCTGATGGCAAACCAATGACATGCGTGGCAGCACTGACACATGTAGCCATTTTCGATGACATGAGGCCGCATGCAGCCACATACAGAGAAGGATGGGGCCTCATGCCGAGGATAAAACATTCGCTGTAGTGTAGTTGAATTTTCATTAGCCAATGAAATTTAGCAACAAAAAAGTCACTAATAGGCAGGTTAGTTAAAGAATTCCCCCTCACTTATCTTAGTTCAGGGCACCCCACACAAGTTAAATAATATCAAGACCAACAAAAGAAACCAACTGACAGATGAACAAAGCAGTTACTTTATTAAATACAGTTATATATTACAATTATACATTTTTGTTATTTAAACTATAAATATTGTGAAATTATGATTTTTTTCTCAAAGTGACACACCACCCAAGTTATGCTCGTTTTTTTTTTTTGGCAAATTTCAACACACCAAGCTCAAAAGGTTGCCCATCCCTGTCCTAGTAGGTAGTCAATGACTTGCAAATAGAGTTAACTGATTACATTTGTCACTTGGGAACTCATAGAATGGTCAGAGGGAATAGAAGGCAAGAAGAAAAGAGAGCCCAGGATAGCATCTTGGCAGACACTTCAGCTTAAGTGATGAGAGAGGGAGGGTTAGCACAGTCAAATACTACAGAGAAGTCTTGATTGGGTAAGAAAAAGGCCCCTTAGTAATCCTGGAGAGAAGAGTTTCCATATAAGTAATAAGAATGTGAGCCAAACTGCAGGGATTTCAAAAGTGAGTAAATAGTGACAAAATAGAGAGAACGCGTATAGACTACACTTTGTAATAGTTTGACAGTGAATATATGGCTGTAGTGTAAAGGGCTAGTAGGGTCAAGAAAAAAGGTTTTTGCTTGTTTCATCTTGTTTTAAAGGGTAGATGAACTGATCATGTTGCTAGGTTGAAGAGAAGAAAAATCAATGAAATATGAAGAAGGAAATGTTTGTTGGAAAAAGGTTACAAAAGATATGGGAGAAAGGGATAAAGATGAATGAGTCATCCCAGAGAAACTTTTCTTTTCAGACTTGAGGATTATATAGATAAGGATATTAAGGATATCACAAGGTTTAAAGAATTAGAAGAGAAGGGCAGCTATGTGGCACAGCGGATAGAGAGCTATGCCTAGCGATGGGAGGTCCTGGGTTCAGATCTGCCCTCAGACACTTCCTTATTGTGTGACCCTGGACAAGTCATTTATTTAACCTCAGTTGCCTAGCCCTTACTGCTCTTCTGCCTTAGGACCAATACTTAATAATGATTCTAAGACAGAAGGTAAAGGTTTTAAAAAAGAAGAAATAGAAGATTGCAGTCAAAGGAGTTCATATTCTCAGTAAAGAAGACCAAAGTCACTTGTTGAGAGTGAGAAGATCTTGAATTGAGGGCTTGAATAGGGAAGAAAAGGGGATGTGATTATCATTTTTTAAAAGGAATGAAAGATTTCCATGCAACAGTGAGGGATCATTTGAAGTTAGATGGCATAAATTTGCAATTATTCCATCCAGCCTGGCTTTGTGATTTCCTCCAGCAGCATTAGGCCACTCAAGAACAAGAAGGGAGGACAAAGATAAAAGGAGTTATCAATGACTGAAAGTTAGCTGAGCAGAATAGCAAATGGTCAACAGGTTAAGAGATTGAAGGAGAATATGAAAATAGCTGAGTGGTGTCAAAGCAGGGTAAAAAAGAAAGCAAGGCCAAGATAGAATAGATTTAATACGAGAATGAAAGTAATAAAAAGATCATAATGAAGTCAAAGATGAGAAAAAGAGAGGGGTGAGGGAAATGGGTGAAAAGAAAGGGAATTGTGCTCAGAGGTTTTGCTTGCTTCTTTCAGAGCAGGACAGCAGAAAGATTGCTGGACTTGGAGTAAGAAAACTTAGGTTTGAATCCCAGCTCTGCCATCTATGACCTTTTTAGACCTGGTGACCTTTTAGAAATAATTTAACTTCTCTGTCTAGTTGCCACATATATAAAATTATCTTCTTATGTCATAGAAAACAAAGCTAATATAATTCCTTGAATAGCTTACAAGTGGGTATAAATGTAAAAAAGTAGAAAAGTAGAACACTAAACAAGTAAACTCTTTGAAAGCAGAGATTGTTTTACTTTTGTCTTCATCTCCCTAAGGTCCAGCACAATTTCTGCCACATTGCAGGTGCAAAATGCTTATTGATTAAGAAAAAGGATGACACTATAAACTGAAATGGTGAGTTTTATGATTAAGTGAAAAAATTAGGGATACTCTTAGAATTTTAAATTTGGATATAAAAATTAGCCTTACAATTAAAAGTTAAGGAAGATATGACCTATAGTTTGTATGAAAAATAACTTGAGGCTTTAGTGGAATGGAAGCTTAATAAATTAATAACATATTAGCACTACAATGGGCTAAAACTAGGAAGAGATAGCTCCTCAGTCCTGATCAGATCAAATCTGGATTATGTTTGGTTCTGTCTACCATTTATTAAAAGCAATAGGAACAAGTTCAACCATATCAAGAGGAGAATGATTAACATACTAAGAGGAATGGAAACCATGAGATATAAGGCTTTCCTGAAGCAGGCAGGAATGTTTAGGCTGGAGAATAGAGAGAAGACTTGGGGAGTAGGTTGGAGAGGAGAACCATTTTTGAGTCTTTGAAGTTCTATCATGTGGAAAGGACACTAGATTTATTCTGCTAGGCTCCACAACAAAGACAAATGTGTGGAAGTTGAAGGAAGGCACACTTAGTCTTGACTTAAAAAAGAATTTTCTAACAATAATAACTATTCTAAAGTTAGGAAACAGTAGGTTCCCCCTCAGTAGAAGTCTTCAAGTAGAGGTTAGAGGGCCACCTGCTGGTGATGGTATGATGGGGATTTTTTTTTTTTGTTAATTCAGTTCAATTCAACATTAATTAAACACTATATGCAAGGCATTGTGTTACGGTTTGGATCAAGTGATTTTTAAGTTTTCTCACAGAAATAATATCTTTGATCACAGAAACACAAAATATCTTAGTCAAAAGAGATCTCAAAAGGATAATCCAAAACTGATCAATTGTAGTTGGCTAAGATTGCATGGATAGAAGCAAATGATCTAAGCCTGAGCAATAAGATTCTAGGTAAGAGTAGAATAACAGGAGATACTAGAAAGAAAACTAGAAAGATAAAAATGGACATGGTACATTCCTGCCACTGCATGGAGACAAAAGAGAATGGAGTAGTGACTTCCTTGTGGAAATAAGAGGAGATAAACCCAGATGAGTAGGTTAAAGTCAGAGAGTAGAGGATTTTTGATACCACCCTAAAGTTTGTTGGTCCTTGATACTTTCAGCAATGAGATATCACTGACATTTTGGGAGTAATACTTTGTAAATGGTAGGTACTTAATAAATGTTGAATTAAATTAAATAGGGAACTGTGTCTATCAATAGTAAGTAGGATGGATTGGAAGGTAGGGAGAGTAGAATCAGGAAGCCCAGTTTGGAGGCTTTTGGTAAGAATCTTAAGTCTAGTGTCTAATGTGATAGATTTAATGACTGAATGAATATATATGAGAGACATTTTGGAGAAAAATTCAGAAGCATTTGGCACATGATTGAAGGAATGAAAAAGTGAAAATATCTAAAGATGAGTTTTAGTTTATTTTAATATTTGTTGAAAAACTGGCCTTTAGTTCATTGCAGAATTAGCTGGAATAGAGACCTTTGATTTGTGAATGGCCTTACCACATATCTGTATCTTTAAAGTATAGTTTGGAATGGATTATCCTTCAAAAAATTCGAGGACAAGAACAAGGCTTTCCTTTACCCCAAATACTAAAGAAAATGAATACAAATTAAAACCATTATTGTACTTAAACTGTCTGATATTAAGTAGATGCTTTCCAAGGCAATTTTGTGTGCAAGTAATATAATTGGGGACTTTTTCATCAATTTCACTATGACATACCATCTGTTGGCTGTCAGCCACATTTTTCCTAATTGCAATAAGCACCGTCATATAAAGTATGTACTATTTTTACTTCTAGTCTTAAACATGAACATAGAAAACAGTGAATGAACTTATTTCTATAAAATTCAAGTATTATAGAATATGTGACTAGGTAATCATGTTTCTTGGCTATTAGTAAGCTAAAGATGAATTCTGGATGTTCAATTTCATGGGTCTCAGAGTTAAGTCAGTACTAAGAAAACTCCACCAAATTCTTTCACATTTGTCAACTCCAAAAGTAAAATCCCATCAGCTGAGATGTATAAACCTATTGAGAGGGATGAAGTCCCAATATTACTCCCTTAAACGTACCTATTATATTGTCATTTTCTTAGGTGTAAGTTCTAGAAGGAGCTATCTAGGGTTGCTTCTACTATGGCCTACAAATAGAAACTGATTGGAAATCTGGGAGAAACCTTATCAGCTTTGATGATGATTCTGACCAAGAGTGATGAGCCCCATTCTTGTGGATGGCCTACAGAAACGATGGCATCTCATATAGAAGTCTTAAGGAAACAAAGCTTATAAATACCACCTAACCCATTCCATTTCTATAATGGCATATTATATTGCAACATTCTTGAAATTGAACTCCCTATCTCAAGCGCCTCCCTAGTTCACTATACACTGCTGCCAAAATAATTTTCCTTATGTGAGACCTGACCTTGATTCTCCTACTTAAACAACTCCAATAGCTCCCTATTGCCTCTAGAATTAAATATAAACTCCATATACCTTTTAAAAACCCTTACAGCCTGACCCTGACCTATCTTTTATGCCTTAGGGGATGTTATTCTCTCTCCTGCGCTGTACAATCTAGTCAAACTCACCTTCTATCTATTCTCCATATGCAACACTATATATCCCATCTCTATGCCTTTGTATTGGCCATCCCACATGCCTTGAATGTACCCCTTCCTTAACTCTGCTTTATGGATTCTCTCCCTTCCATAAAGACATGACTCAAGTATAATCTTCTACATGAAGCCTTTCTTGATCCCCTCAATTACTAGCGCCCTCATTACAAAGCTACTTGGTATTTGTATTCCTTCTGTCTTGTAGTCATGGAAACCTAGTTCTAATGCTTTTTCCCTGGCCCCACTTTTCAGTATTGGACCCTGTTCTTGTGACCCTCATATAATGGGCCAGCAGGGCTGGTGTATCCGCTCCTTGAGACCTTTTCAGACCTTCCTTCTTACTCCTTTCACCCAGCATGGCTTCCTGTAAGGTCCATTCCAATCCACTACTTCCTCCAGGCTCTATCCCTGTTGTCGTCCTCTACTGAAGGGAAAATATTGGGAATAGGGGAATAACTAGATGCCAGACAAACTGGGGGCACTCTCACATATCACAAGTGAAGGACTGACAGGTAAACACAGGGAAACGAAATGGGGATGTGAGGTTTGGGAATGACAGTTGGTCAAGTAACTGACAATCTACCCACCAGGGAAAACCAGTGAAGTGGGTTCTTTATAGCTTAGAGGAGACAGGAAGTACTAACGAACTGGGTTTATTGGTATTAAATGAGGGAAGTGGGGAGAGGGGTTTTCTAAACTAAGGAATAGCCCTAATGGTTTAACTAAACTAAATTCTAAACTAAGCCAATCTCTAACTAGAATAGGAGGGGTTGGAGAGGAGGGCTTCTCACTGCACAGGTTCAGTGATGCTCCAAGATGATCATAGATGTCACGGGAACCAGGAATTATTCCAATATATAGCCAGTCAACCCAAAACCTGTTCTAGGGAGTAAGGTAGATAAATTTGCTGTCCACCAACAGATAATCCAGACCTTTCCTCAACCTAGGTCATGATAGTTGCTTGTAGTATCTTCTTCTCAGTGATATCTCATACTATCGGCTCCTTGGATATTTGGCAAAGCTGGACCACATAGCTAAAAAAAACCCTCCTTTCCTCCAGCTTGGTCAAACTACCCTCTCCTTTTCAAAACCCCAGCTTCATTCCATTATGGAACTCTCAGGTCTTTAGAGACAGCCTAACAGCCTGGGTGCTAATGTCTTAGTTTCCCCATTACACTACCCAATGCCATTTTACCTCCTCCTAACTTCATGATGGTTATTGGTCTACCTTGGTGGTTCCCCAGTTTCTGAGCTCCCTGCTAATATCTCTTTCTGCCTCCAGACTCTCAGAGGTCATCATCGTAACCCTTGTCATTCAGGGATTCCCCACCCAAGGTGTAGGACCCTGAAATTCTCCTTTCAGATCACACTTAACCTGACAATCATGCAACAATTTTGTTGGGACCCATTCCTCAAAATGACTCTGTCATGCCCTCTGATCTACTCAGTCTACCATTCTTATATCCACTTCCCTTTTCCTCTCTTCAGAATCTTAATTAAACTGAACATTTGTTTATTTATATATTTTATAAAAATATATTTATTTTTAAAATATGTGTACATGTGTATATAGGCCAGGAGCTATTACCATAATGTCCCATCTCTGTAATTCCTTGTGTCTTGTTACCATGCTAACAGGGACATCCAGGCTAAATCTCTTTGGGCATCATGAAGGTCAAGTGGCCAGATATAGGATGTCAGGATCATGCCACCATCTATTTATAATTTTCTGAGAAAGCCGTCTCTGTCGTTATCGTTATCATCATCATCATCATCATCATCATCATCATCATCACAAGGACTTAAAAGTTTGCAGAGTGCTTTGCAGATATTTTTCTTATTTGATCTTTCAACCACTCTGGGAGGTGGGTACAATTATTATCTCCATTTTGAAGTTGAGGAAACTGAGGCAATTAGAGATTAAATGACTTG
The DNA here is from genome assembly GCF_016433145.1 of Gracilinanus agilis. NCBI lineage: Eukaryota > Metazoa > Chordata > Mammalia > Didelphimorphia > Didelphidae > Gracilinanus > Gracilinanus agilis. The sequence goes on along the minus strand of NC_058136.1, from coordinate 24,974,711 downwards.
CCCAGGGTTACCCAGGTAGTAAGTGTCTAAGGCAAGATGGCAATGCAAGAAATGGACACCTACAGAAAATCCTACAGCCTTTAAAACTAATGTGATAGCAGTCTCTGGCTGTCTAATGATCTAGATGTCCTGTTTCCTTTCTCCCCATCTGTAAAGTGTCTCCCCCTTTTCTCCAAATTTCTCCATGGTCTGTTTTCTCTCTCTTTGCAGAATTGTGTATCACAGATTTTGTTAAAATGATAAACACATGTATACATGAAAAGTAAATCTTTTATATAGCTTTTATTGTTTATGCATAAATAAAATTTGGTGTTTTTTAAAAGTTATTCTTATAAATACAATAAGTGTCCACCAAGAATTGTGTTCCTACAGCATCCTACATTTTTAAGAGCTAATCATATTTGTGAAAGGAAGTTTTTCTTCTGTCTTTCATATAATTTGACTGATTTCAGTAAAGAAACAAAATTTAATTCAGGTAAACTAGGTGGATTTTGGAATGTATGTGGCCAAGGACCTTGCCTCATTGCATTTTTCCCTGTCTACTTTTTCTAACGCTTTTGCTTTGGCTTAAGCAACTATGTGGGTTTGGATAATATTATCATCATCTCCCATCACAGCATAACATGTCTTACTTATTAGTCTGTCTTACTAGAAACACAAATTAAGTTGGGAAATCACCATCTCAAGAATCTCAGTAGTTCTATGACTTAAACACTGTCATATTCAGTCTGCATCTTCTTGATGGTTATTTTCTTTCTCTGATTCCTTAGCTAGGTGGTGCAGTGGATAAAAGACCCGAGTTCAAGTCCTGCCTCACTCACTGACTATGTGACCCTGGACAAGTCTCTTTTCTCAGTTTACTCAGATGTAAAAATGGGGATAATAATTATACCTATATCCTAGGGTTGTTGTTAGAATCAAATGAGATAATAAATGTAAAGTGCTTAGCACAATGCCTGGCAAATGGTAAGTGCAAATGTTAGTTCTGGTTGCTATTAGGTCTATTTCCATCAGTCTCTACTTTGTTAACAATCACTTCCTCTTTCTTTTCTAATGAGCAATTTCACATCCTTAAGTGGCTGTCAATTTTGACAGTTCTAGCAAGTTTATGGAATTGTTTTTCACATTGACTCTTCTGATTTGTTATTTTTTCCTAATGTCTCAAAGACCGAACAGGTTGGGTTTCTCTGGAGGTGCAGGCAGTTCCATGTAATAGTCCTCTTTGACCCTCTACAACCCACCAAAGCAAGTTGGCAATTTGGAAGTTATGTACAAAGGAATTTCTTCACCCTACATTCAGTCCTACCTTCCTTGATGTTCAGAAACTGTCATCCTTCCTGCTCATTCATTCAGGGCTGTAGCTGATATTTTTGGATGCCTGCCGGCTGCTGCCTTTTCCTTTGCTCTTCTGCGACTTGAAAACAGATGATGTGCCAGATTACAGGCCACTTGCTGCCATGATGCTGGTGTCCTTCTTTGGATAATCCTATATAAAAAATTGTACAGTTCTCAGTGCACTCTCATCAACCATGTGTTTTCACAATAATTACACTGGGTTAGCAAGATATCAACCAAATAGCAATTCCTGGGCTTTGGAAATCAGAAGAAGATGGCTTTCTTTCTCAACATGTCCACTTATAGTTGAGATCCAGAGGATCCAGAGACCTCGATCAGGTGAACATTAAGTCTATAATCTCTATAAAAGTGCTAAGGACATTTATAAATTATGGCTTTAGACATGCATGTTAGGTCACTAAAACATTGATTTGGATTCATCTAAATCATTTAAATTCTCATTACATGAGACTCTCCCCCCAAAACAAGCACTTGTGATATTGTAAGAATATTTTTAGATTGAAAATTAATAAGGTGCAGAAAATTGAAGGCATTATATTCTTCCAGTCCACCTGGAGTCTTCCTAAGGAATACTGGGAAACAAAGGAAAATAAGTTAAGGATTGTACAATCTGCTAAAAGATAGTTGACAGATTAATTAACAGGCTATCACTGTACTGGTAGGAGCCAGATGCTGCTTATTTGAAATGGGAAAGGTCAATGAGAAAATCAAGTCCCTTTGACCATATTCTTCATCATTCCAAACGAGGCAGAACACTAAAATGTTCCTTGGATTGCTTTCTAAAGTATTTTCTCAACATCATATTCATCTAATTTATAAAATCAAACACACACACTTCGGACTCGCAGTCTGCCTAATACATATGGACTAAGAGAGAAATGATCAATGTTTGGAAACTCTAATAACCACTCTGAGAATGTCCACACATTTGAGATACTGCCAACGGTTTGCCAAGGCTACAGATACAATGGGTAGCATGAAGAATGGGTGAAGGGGAGAACACTGAAGCAGACTCTAGGACCCATTTTATACATAGTTGCATGATAAGCAATACAAAGCTGCATGGATGGCACTGTGTCTGTGGTAACATCTTTACCTGTAAGGCAGGTAAAAACCAAGTAGCAACCCCATTTTACAGATGATCAGCTAGAGATTAAATCTAGTAGGTAGCCAATTTTGAGACTGGAACCTTAGTCACTAAGCCAGTGCTCTTTCTGCTATATTGCTCTGCCTTTTCCTTTCCACTGTAATAAGAGATGTTTCAAAAGACAAACCTTGATCTGAACAAAAGCAATTATTTCTCCAAAGTGATCCTTCCTCTACTTCCAAATATATATTTACTGATACTTCAATGAACTCATTGACAAGAATACTACCTCCACAGGTGTGATAACAGACCATCAATGTCTTCTCATATATTCATGATTCCTATCTGTATTCCCATATATCACTGACAAGATCCTCTTTGTGTTAGAGATCTTTTGTCATTTAAAAATGTTTTGTGTGGGGCAGCTGGGTAGCTCAGTGGATTGAGAGCCAGGTCTAGAGACAGGAGGTCCTAGGTTCAAATCTGGCCTCAGACACTTCCCAGCTGTGTGACCCTGGGCAAGTCACTTGACCCCCATTGCCTACCCTTACCACTCTTCTGCCTTGGAGCCAATGCACAGTATTGACTCCAAGACGGAAGGTAAGGGTTTTAAAAATTAAAAAAAATATTTTGTGGATAACAGAGCAACACCTAAGCTGTCATTTCTGTTTCTCATTTGTCAGTGACTTGTCCACCTCCTTTCCTCCTCATCTATGTCCCTCTCTGGGATTGGGGCTACCCTAGCTAGGCTACCTTCCTATTCCTGTTCCCTTTCCCTTCCTTTACCAGTCCTTCTCCTCCTACCTTCCTTCCCTCTTCAACCCAACAGATGATGTCTCTTAAACCCCATCTCACATGAGTGACATCATTGGAAATATGCTACAGTATATGTTTTCCCATTACTCTTTGGTTACCAGGCATTGTGATTATTCCAATAATGCAAAGTTCATTTCATGGTTTGAGAGCAGTCAACAAAAATGTAAGTGTTTACTCTCTACTAGTTGCTTTACCAAGACTTACACGAAGAAAGGCCCAGTCCCTGCTGTCAGAGTTTTCATTCTAATGGAGGAGATATCAGGCAAATACGTATGTACACAGAGGACAGAGAGAGAGTAGATGGAAGGTGATATCAGGGGAGCCATTAATTGGGGAGATGAGGGTCAAGGTAAAGAAAGAAAGATTGTTTGAAACCAGAGATCCCAGGAAATCGAGGTGAGGAAAGACAGTATCCCAGGCATGTAGTCAGAAAATGGAGTGTAGTTTGTGAGAAACAAGTTATAAGATCAATGTTGTTAGATTATAGAACGTATAGAGGAAAGTGAAGTGTAAGACGACTGTAAAGAAAGGACTGAAGTTATGAAAGGATTTAAAAGCCAAAGAGAAGATCTTTAATTAAGTAACTACTATGTTCCAGACACCTTACTAAATGCTAGGAATTCAAAAAGAAGCTAAATACACTCTTAGTCCTTGAGGAGCTCCCAGTCTCTGAGATAAAATTTCATCGACCATTTAAACTTGAAGAAAAGGGCTTGCCCACTGACATGCTATTTGGTGCTCATGTTTCAGGAAAGCAGGACCAATGAAAGATTGGGGAATTGAGCTGGAATACCAGGCCATAGTGTGCTTACTAAAACACTTGCAGAGTTCTGGGTGGGCAGGGAGCCCCTGGAAGCTGCTGGGTCTCCCAGATTGATTTCAGTGAGGTAGTACTTAGAAACTGGCAACTTGAGGTACTCTCTACATGATAGCCCCAGAGGCTAGTTCTCTCTCCAAGCTTAGACAACCAGTATTATGCATGGCAGATCACCATAACATTCATCCCACCCAGGCTAACCTTGTAGACACCTCCAGGGCACCCGGGTCCAGGAAGGCAATGACCACTATATTATGTTCCATTAAACTGAGACACAGCTTATCCAAATCCACTAAATATCTTCTCCTAATTTTCATGAGAAGCAGCACAACCTAAAGGATAGAGGTATGGCCTTGGAATCAGAAGGACCTGGTTTCCAGGTCCATATCTGACACATACTAATTGTGTGACCCTCTACAACTCACAATGTCTCAGTGCCCCCAAGGCAAGTTTCCAAGACTGTAAATTGCAGAGGAGAGGCTATCCTGCCTTGGTATACAGTTGAATCTATATTCATATATGAATGAGAATCACAAAGTTTTGTTTAAAAAACGATCAACACTATATGCAAAGGGCTTTAAAAGACTGCCTGCCCTTTGATCTAGCCATACCACTATTGGGTTTGTACCCCAAAGAGATCATAAGGAAAAAAAAAACTTATACAAAAATATTTGTAGCCTCACTCTTTGTGGTGGCAAAAAGTTGGGAAATGAGGGAGTGTCCATTGATTGGGGAATGGCTGAACAAATTGTGATATCTGTTGGTGATGGAATACTATTGTGCTAAAAGGAATAATGAACTGGAGGAATTCCAGGTGAACTGGAAAGACCTCCAGGAATAGATGGGGAGTGAAAGGAGCAGATCCAGGAGAACATTGTACACAGAGACGGATACACTGTGACACAATCAAACATAATGGACGTCTCTACTAGCAGCAATGCAATGACCCAGGACAATTCTGAGGGACTCATGAGAAAGAACGCTACCCACATCCAGAGAAAAAACTGTGGGAGTAAAAACACAAAAGAAAAACATATGATTGATCACATGGGTTGATGGGGATATGATTGGGGATGTAGACTCCAGAATAAATGATCACTCTAATGCAAATATTAATAATATGGAAGTGATCAAGATCAACGACGCCTGTAAAACCCAGTGGAATTGCTCCTTGGCTGCGGGAGGAGGAGAGAGAAAGAACATGGATCATGTAAACATGGAAAAATATTCTAAATTAATTAAAGAAAAATTTTAAAGAAAAAAATTAGCAACATTTGTCTTGTATATTTGCTACCCTATAATAGCACTAATCAATAATAATGCACTAAGGTTTGGAAAGTGCTTTCCTGATCCCCATCTTAAAAATAAGCAAAGAATCCCTGAAAGGTAAAAGGACTTGCCCACAGTCACACAAACTAGTAGGTGTTCTTACCCCCTAGATCTCCAGACCCCAAGTTCAGTACCTTATGCACAACAGGACTCTATCTCCCAGAGAAGCCAACCCAGCAAGGTTGCTTTCTGAAACACACAGAATGAAAGTGCTAACAAATAACGTACATGACTGTTATTTATGAGAAAAAGTAGAGGCATGCTAAACCTAGGGAGCAAGGTCATTGACTCTGCCAACTGCTCAATCACATTCCTGACCCCTACATGTATATATCTGGCACAAGTTTTAAAATGTGTGGGTTTTGGCCCCCACACATGCATCTCTTAACCTCTCCATGTGCCCATAATGGCAGGGACACTGGCTTATCTAAACTTGGTAGCTCTCAGTGTCATGGACACAGCATATCCTTAATAAACATTTCATGGAACTAAATCAATGGATACCTAGAATAAAATTGCATAAAGTAAAATAAAATGCAGAGATCCTTTAATAATGACTCCACTTTCTACAGTGCTATCTTTTATATCAGTCACATTGCTATGCTGCTATACAGAAATTTCCTACACAACCACCTTATGAGACAGGGATGCAAATAGTATTTACCCCATTTAGTGGGCGAGAAAAGGGAAGTCCAAAAAGATTAGATGATGTGCCTATTATTACACAGTCACCTGTCAAAGCAATCACTTGAACCCAAGATCTCCTGATCCCAGTTCTAGCATATTTGCTTTCAGATCAAGCTAGAGGGGACCATAAAGGTCATCCATTCCTAATCCTTCATTTTACAAAAAAGAAAACAGATCCAGAGAGGTACGGAATTGTCCTGTGTCACAGATTTATAAAGGGGCCAAACTGGGAATCATACTCACATTCTTGGACTTCTTAACACTGCATCGAAGGGCCATAGAAAAATAAATTACAATATATAAAGTTTACATCAATGAAACAATCATCAAGAGAGGCACTGACTGAACTCAGCAGGTAACTTGCTGCCTACAATCCCCTTGGCCAATATCTGTTTCACACACACACACACACACACACACTTTACTGAGTTTGTTCCACAGTGAACAAACACATCATTTCAACTAATGATGTGACTAAAATAAATCTATAAAGAGATGAGTTCCAACATTTAAAAGCAATGAAGGAAAGAATGCTTGCAAGAAGGCAAGGTCATTCTTGCAGCTAGAGTGACTGGTTCATTTCTTTTGTGCAGCCCTAGACAAGACAGAGTTTGTTCAAATTTCCTGAGGCATCTCAGGTGGAAAATCATTTGAACAAAAAAAAGTTTTTTGATTGATTAGATTATTTGATATTAGCATAATCATGGGAACCATATTTACATTCTACCACTCATCACCATCAACCTCAGTCCTACATTGTGGCAGAAATCACTAATCTTTCTGTGTTTTGTCCTAACAATTGGAGTTTGAGGCTGTGGGTGGGAGGAACAAGGGAGAGATTGAGGAATAGCATTTTAAAACTCACAGGTTAGGTTAATACAGAGCTAAGGAATGTTTGTTCCTGATGTAAGTTCAGTAAGGAAAAGGGGAGGAGGTTCTGACCATACAGAGAACAATCAAGCAGCAGATACAGTCAACTTGGGAAAAAGATGGCCATTTCCCTAGAGAGCCTAGCCTAACACATCTCAGGGATTGATGGGTGAAGACAACCTCAAGAGAAGGGCACAATAAGGAGAGGACCCTTAAGGAAGTGCTGTCAGGAAACAGTACTTTGAGGCAAAGCTCTGGAATAGTGATTGCCATAAAGAGAAAGCAAACCCTGAAGCAATACCTCAGTTACACCAAACTGCGTATGGCTCTCAGTAGGTGTCTATGAAAGCATTTAACACAATATGAATTGCACATCCTAGTCACAACTATCTAATGGATGCTGACTGATCTGCTGATAGACAGGTTATATATATATATATATATATATATATATATATATATATATATATATATATA
>NC_058136.1:24946472-24966917 GCF_016433145.1 Gracilinanus agilis | reverse complement strand
CACCCATTCTGAATTTATCTTGGTGTAGGGTGTGAGATGTTGATCTAAACTTAATCTCTCCCATATTGTTTTCCAAATTTCCCAGCAGTTTTTGTCAAATAATGGATTCATGTCCCAAAAGTTGGGCTCTTTGGGTTTATCATACACTGTCTTGCTGATGTCATTTACCCCAAGTCTATTCCACTGATCCTCCCTTCTGTCTCTTAGCCAGTACCATATTGGTTTGATGACTGCTGCTTTATAGTATAGTTTAATATCTGGTACTGCTAGGCCACCTTCCTTCACATTTTTTCATTATTTCCCTTGATATTCTTGATCTTTTGTTATTCCAAATGAAATTTGTTATAGTTTTTCCTAATTCAGTAAAGACGTTTTTTGGTAGTTTGATAGGTATGGCGCTAAATAAGTAAATTAATTTGGGTAGAATGGTCATTTTTATTATGTTAGCTCGTCCTACCCATGAGCAATCAATGGCTTTCCAATTGTTTAACTCCAGTTTTATTTGTTTGGAAAGTGTTTTGTAGTTGTTTTCATATAATTGCTGTATTTGTTTTGGTAGATAGATTCCTAAGTATTTTATATTGTCTAGAGTGATTTTAAATGGTGTTTCTCTTTCTACCTCTTGCTGCTCTGATGTGTTGGAAATATATAGAAATGCTGATGATTTATGTGCATTTATTTTGTATCCTGCAACTTTGCTAAAGTTGTTGATTATTTCGACAAGCTTCTTAGTTGATTCTCTAGGATTTTTTTAAGTAGACCATCATATCATCTGCAAAGAGTGATAGCTTAGTCTCCTCCTTGCCTATTTTGATACCTTCAATTTCTTTTTCTTCTCTAATTGCTACTGCTAGTGTTTCTAGTACTATGTTGAATAATAGAGGTGATAATGGGCATCCTTGTTTTACTCCTGATCTTATTGGAAAAGCTTCTAATTTATCCACATTGCATATGATCCTTGTTGATAGTTTTAGGTATATACCGTTTATTATTTTTAGGAAAGGTCCTTCTATTCCTATACTTTCCAGGAAAGGATGCTTTATTTTGTCAAAGGCTTTTTCAGCATCTATTGAAATAATCATGTGATTTTTGTTTGTTAGACTGTTGATATGGTCAATTATGTGGATGGTTTTCCTAATGTTGAACCATCCTTGCATTCCTGGTATAAATCCCACCTGATCATGGTGAAGGATCTTCTTAATTACTTGCTGGAGTCTCTTTGCTAGTATTCTATTTAAGATTTTTGCATCTATGTTCATTAGGGAGATTGGTCTGTAGTTTTCTTTCTCTGTTTTTGATCTCCCTGGCTTTGGAATCAGTACCATATTTCTGTCATAAAAGTAATTTGGTAGGACTCCTTATTTGCTTATCATATCAATTAATTTGTATAGTACTGGGATTAGTTGCTCTTTGAATGTCTGATAGAATTCACTTGTGGATCCATCAGGCCCTGGCAATTTTTTCTTAGGGAGTTCTTTGATGGCTTCTTCAATTTCTTTTTCTGATATGGGATTATTTAGGTATTCTATTTATTCTGCTGTTAATCTAGGCAATTTATATTTTTGTAAATATTCAACCATATCTCTTAGATTGCTATATTTATTGCCATATAATTGGGCGAAATAGTTTTTAATGATTGCCTTAATTTTCCCCTCATTAGAGGTGAGGTCTCCCTTTTCATCTTTGATACTGTCAAATTGGTTTTCTTCTTTACTTTTTTAAATTAGATTGACCAGTACTTTGTCTATTCTATTTGTTTTTTAAAAATACCAGCTTCTAGTCTTATTTATTAATTCAATAGTTCTTTTACTTTTGATTTTATTAATTTCTCCCTTGATTTTTAGTGTTTCTAATTTAGTTTTCCTCTGGGGATTTTTAATTTGCTCGCTTTCTAGTTTTTTGAGTTGCATGCCCAATTCATTAATCTCTGCCCTCCCTAATTTGTTAATATATGCACTCAAGGATATAGATTTCCCCCTGAGTACTGCCTTGGCTGCATCCCACAGAGTTTGGTTGGAAGTCTCATCATTGTCATTCTCTTCAATGAAACTGTTGATTGTTTCTATGATTTCTTCTTTGACTAATTGGTTTTGGAGAATCATTATTTAATTTCCAATTAGTTTTTGATTTGCCTGTCCTGGTGCCCTTACTCATTATTATTTTTATTGCATTATGATCTGAGGTTACATTTATTATTCCTGCTCTTTTGCATTTGTTTGCAATGTTTCTATGCCCTATTACATGGTTAATCTTTGTAAATGTACCATGTACAGCTGAGAAGAAGGTGTATTCCTTTTTGTCCTTATTTACTTTTCTCCACATATCAATTAAATCTAATTTTTCTAGGGCTTCATTCACCTCTCACCTCTTTCTTATTTATTTTTCGGTTTGATTTATCTAGATCTGAAAGTGGAATATTTAGATATCCCACTATTATGGTTTTACTATCTATTTCCTTCTTGAGCTCTGCTAGTTTCTCCTTTATGAATTTGGATGCTATGCCACTTGGTGCATATTGAGCAGTGTTATTTCCTCATTGTTTATACTGCCTTTAATCAGGATGTAATGACATTCCCTGTCTTTTTTAATCATATCTATTTTTACTTTGGCTTTGTCAGAAATCATAATAGCCACTCCTGCCTTCTTTTTCTCATTTGATGCCCAAAAGATTTTGCTCAAGCCCTTAACCTTAAACTTCTGAATGTCCATCCACCTCATATGTGTTTTTTGTAGACAACATATGGTAGGATTTTGGTTTCTAATCCACTCTGCTATTTGCTTCTGTTTTATGAGCGATTTCATCCCATTCACATTCAGAGTTATAATTATCAGTTGTGCATTTTCTGACATTTTTGTATCCTCTCCTAGTCCTGCCTCTTTTTCTTACACTATTTCCTTTTAAACCAGTGGTTTGCTTTAAGCCGGTATCTCTTATCCCCTCCCTTGATTAACTTACCTTTTTACCCCCTCCCTTATTATTCCCCTCTTTTTATTTTTAAAGGCCTGATGAATTCCCTCCCCCTTCTTCTCCCCTCCCCTTTTTTGACCTCCCCACTCCCCTGCTCCCTTTGGTTTATCCCTTCTGACTTTCTCAGTAGGGTTAGATAGAGTTTTATATCCCAATGAATAATATAGCTACTCTTCCCTCTCTGGGTTGATTACACTGAGAGTAAGGTTTAAATATTACCTCTTAATGCTTTCTTCCTCTCCTTCTTATAATAGCATTTGTCCCCTCCCCTTCCCATGCCCTCTTTGTGTGTAATAGAATATCCTATTTTTCTTATTCACTCAAGTTTCTCTTGGTGTCCCCTACCATTCACTCCCCTGTTTCCCACTCCCATATCATCTTAGACCATTTAGTATTCCACCCTCTCCCTATGAATTATTCTTCTGATTACTATAATAGTAAATACTATAATAGTGAATAGAGTTCACTACAGAGAATTATACATAGCATTTCTCCACATAGGAATACAGATAATTAGATCTTATTGAAGCCCTTAAAGAGGCAAATTTAAAAATTATGAGTTTTCTTTCTTTCCCCTTTGTTTCTTATTCACCTTTTCATGTTTATCTTGATTTTTGTGATTGGATATCAAACTTTCCATTTAGTCCTGGTCTTTTCTGTGCAAATGCTTGGAAATCTTCAATTTTGTTGAATGCCCATACTTTCCCCTGGAAGTATATAGTCAGTTTTGATGGGTAGTTAATCCGTGGTTGAAGGCCTAGTTCTCTTGCCTTTCTGAATATCATATTTCACGCCTTGTGGTCTTTTAGTGTGGAGGCTGCCAGATCCTATGTGATCCTGATTGGTGCTCCTTCATATTTGCATAGTCTCTTTCTGGCTTCTTGTAAGATGTTTTTTTCTTTTACTTGGAAGCTCTTGAATTTGGCTATTATATTCCTGGGTGTTGTCTTTTCTGGGTCTCGTGTTGAGGGTGATCTATGGATCCTTTCAATTTCTATATTGCCCTCTTGTAGAATTTCAGGGCAATTTTGCTGAATACTTTCTTTTAGTATAGAGTCCAGATTTCTATTAATTTCTGCTTTTTCAGGAATAGAAATGATTCTCAGATTGTCTCTTCTAGACCAGTTTTCTTGGTCTGTCACTTTCTCATTGAGATATTTCATGTTTCCTTCTATTTTATCAGTCTTTTGACTTTGTTTTATTTTTTCTTGCTGTCTTGAAAAATCAGTAGCTTCTAATTGCTCAATTCTAGCCTTTAGTGACTGGATTTTGGCTATAATCTTTTGGTTTTCCTTTTGAATCTGGTCTGTTTGGTTCTTCAAGGCTTCCAGCTGGTCATTTCTGGTGTTCAATTTGCTCATCAGTTCATTTGATTTCTGAGCCTCACTTTCCAATTGCAAAACTCTGCCTTTACTGTTATTTTCTTGCCAGATATCTTCCATCTTTCTCATCATCTCAGATTTGAAATCTTTAATAGCTTGTGACCAGTTTTCATTATTTTGGGAAGGTTTGAATATGATTACTTGTTTGTTCTCCTCTGCTGTTTGATCTGTTGTCTGGATTTTCTCTGTGTAGAAGTTGTTGAGTGTTACAGATTTCTTCTTAATGATCTTTCTCTTCTGGGGTTCCTGATTTTGGCTTGCCATTGTTAGATCTGCGCCTTCTGTGCTTTGTCCTCCCACTTGGGGTCTGTCTGAGCTCTCTAGTCTCCCGAGGTCTTAGGTCTCATTGTTCTCGGAGTCAAGCCTCCTGGTTGTCCCCCCTCCTGTCTGCCCCTCTTCCCAAGGCTCCTTCAACAGTCTCAGGGCGCTGCTTCCACAGCTGTGCTCCCATCTGCACAGGGTCCCCACTAAAGGTCCAAGCCTGCACTCAAGATCCTTGTCCAAGCCTAGGGCAATGCCTTCACCCGCCCCAGTGCTCAGGGTGTGTATTCAAAGTTCGTGTGCATTCTTTAGCCTCTTGTGGTCCTAAGTTTTGCTGCTCTCAGGAACAGGCCCTGGAGGTGTCAATCACTTAATGGGTGCCCCAAACCTACGTTAACTCTTCTGTGCTGGACTTGGTGCTGTATGTGGTGTGGGCGGTGGGGGAGGGGCTTATTCAGCACGTGTTTTAGTGAGAGCTGTTTCACCCCTTTATAGCGTGGAAATGCCCCGATTCCATGTACCTTCATTGCTGCACCCTTTAGTGGGGTCCCTTCATTCGTCTGGATTTGTTTTTATTTCCCCTTGAGTAGTCTTATATGCTTCGGTTAGGAGAGGTCAGGCAGCTGCTTTTTACTCTGCCTCCATCTTAACCCGGAACCTCCCTTTCTTCTTGAATCGATAATGCTATACTGATTTCTCCTATGTAATTAATCATTTTTTCTAATTTGCTTTATAGAGCAAATAGTTGTATATAAGTCTCATTTCCTCTTCTAGATAGATGAGAACGCTGGTGGCAAAGGTTGAACAAATTTGATTTGTCAGTATCAAATATCAGGCTTAAAAGTTTGTGGAATTCAGTTGCTCATATTTAGATCTCCTGTATTATCTGACAAAATCTTTGATAGAACTGGACCACTGCATCAGAGCCACACTCTTAATCGGATATCATGAGATAAAAACCAATCTATTCATCATTTTAGCTCAACTGAGCAATCCAGTGTACCCAGAATAAAAGTCATGGGCTAAAGATTCAACAGTAGGTTTATTATAAAAGATCAAAAGGTCTCTAGACAATGTCGATCACATTTTTATCTATTCCCTCTCACCACCTGCTGAGCCCCTATCCTTTTAGCTCCTCTTTCTATGTCATCTTCCACCATTAGAATGTAAACTTCTTTAGGGACTTCTTTGGTCATATTTGTATCTTCAGTATGTAGCACAGTATTGGATACATAGTAAATACACTATAAATACTTTATTTATCCATTTATCTGAATAAGAATCCTCTCTACAACAATCATGACAAGTGGTCATCCACATTGTTACAAAGGTAGATCTTTAGGTAGAGGAAGGGAAGAGGTCTATTTTTAAATTTACATGATGTAAAATAAAGATTATCAATAAAAATTAGGAAGAAAAAATTCAGTGGCATTCATCAACCACCACCTGTCTGACATACTCTGAAAATCACACCCACAATAGGTATTCATGGGAACCCAGCCAGTGTGGGAGTTAGGAGTTTGGGAAACTCAAGTGTCTTCTTCTAAAGAAGACTAGGCTTTCATTAGTGAGGCACATTTGCAGAACAGTTTTTAGAAGTCAAAGCTGGCACTCCTCCTACTCTTGACACACAACTGTTTTCTGGTTAAATATAAGCATTTGTTCTTTGGAACCATAAAACTGTCATTTTATTTATGAATTTCAAAGTCATGAATTCATTTGAAAAGGGAAAAAAGAAATATGTTGAAGACTGGCCTTTTCTTCATCTACTTTTAAAATTTACAACTGATTAAATGCACATTCATACCCAGGCTCCAAAGTCATCCTAAGAAGATGAAATCAGAGCTGCCATGGGAAAAGCCCTTTGTCCTTGCCTTCCTATGGACTCTGTTCTATATAATTCTGTATTCATCGAAGACTTTTCAAAGCAACTCCAAGTATCCCATATCAGCACATCTTTAATGTGGGAGGGGTACCTCTCCCACTGGTGCCAATCACAATGCACTAACATTTTCTCTGTTGTTGATTCTCATACAAAATTAAAAATAAAATTACTTTGGGTTTAAAGGTGGAATGGTAGAGTAGATGGTAGATTAGGATTCAGAAAGCTTGATTTGAATTCGTAGTTCTGTCACTTACTTATGACATTGAGTTAGTCCATGAAATCTCTAGGCTCAGTTTTCCTCATCAGAAGGATAATACCTGTTCTTGTCTACCTTTCTGGACTGGTATGAGGATGGAATTTAATTCAACAAGCTCTATGACCTGTGCCAAGCACAAAGGCAGAAACAAAAAAGTTTTCATTCCCAAAGAGTTTACATAAAGCAGTTTTACATTCTTTCTGTCACCCATTAACATAATAAAAGCATTCATACAGCATTTCGAGGTTTGCAAAGTGCTTTATATGTGCTAGATGCTCATTTAATCCTCACAATAAGCCTGTGAGTTAGGTAATATTATTATCTCTATTTTATAGATGAAGCTCTTGGGTGCGGAGAGAGGTTAGATGACTTACCCAAGGTCGTACAGCTAAGTAAAGAACTAAGAAGGGGAATAAATTCAGGTCTTTCTAATTCCAGTATGCTGTCCACTGTTCTCATCTAGCTTCTCCTATATATCATCCTATCTGTCTTCAGCAGTATACCTATTTCTTCAACGATCCCCTTCTTTCCCCCCTTTTGGCTTAGGAAAAAACACTCTACTTGTAATTCCTGGTTTCCTCTCCAGCACCAATTCATTCTGACAACTGAATTTTCTGACACCATCCTTATAACTGACCCTTTCTTGCATTGTTTATACCCACCTTTACAAAATCAGATTTGGTATGCATGTCTCTTTCAACAATTTCCCATCCTCCTTCTCATAATAATTATTTCGCCTTGTACCTTCAGATTTTCATGATTTAAAGCCGAGGTTCTTACTTAGGGTCCATGAGCAGATTTCCAGGGGTTCATGCACTTGGATGGCAACTTTGTGCCATAGACAAGGGAACCCTGAGCAACAATGTCCACAGGTGTTTATGAGAAATAATATTAAATGAATTAAAGGTATTTTTATGGAATAACACACAAACACCCACCTACAATTAATCAGAAGCAAGGCAGGAGTGAGGTAGAAAACATCTCCTCCTCCCAGTTGTTTTGTCAGCTGCACTACTGGCAAGCATACCTAGGGCCTGCCTCTCATATCTCTTTTCTTGTCCTTCTAGAAGTAATCTCTCAAGTCCTGGAGGATGAAAGTGCAGATGTGGGAGACACTGACTTCTCACCCAGCTACACTGCTGCCATCATCCCATTCCAGTCCTCTTATCTTACCTCAATAATGTCAAAATTCTTTTGAAACTGGCTGGAACATAGGAAAACCTCTGACCTCCAAACCATTGGTTGATCTAGCATTGTTTTTCTGACTTCCC
Organism: Gracilinanus agilis; assembly: GCF_016433145.1. NCBI lineage: Eukaryota > Metazoa > Chordata > Mammalia > Didelphimorphia > Didelphidae > Gracilinanus > Gracilinanus agilis. Next base: position 24,958,894 of record NC_058136.1, on the reverse strand, counting down.
AAACTGGAAAGACTTGAGGATCCCAAGATATCTGGTGGCCAACAATCGCCTTGCCAGAGTTTCTTACAATGGTGAATGAAAAGCTCATCATTATTTTCTAGTTAAAAATTTTCATTCCTTCAAATATGAGAATATAGGAAACAACCATAATTATGAGTCAGGACCCATGAGCTTCATCACATTTCCAAGGAAAGGGGTATTCCATGATACAGTGAAGGTTAAGAACTTCAGTCCATTCATGTCCCCTACTTTCTGGGCTGCTGCTCCTGTAGAATTTGAGTCTGTGGGCTCCTATCTATACTTCCTCTGAACCATTTGGAATCTCTCCTCGAAAAAATATATGGTATACACTGGACTCTTTCCAAATGTGCTGACCTGTTATCTAGCATAAGCCAGTCCACAAATGGAAGGTAAAATTATTAAGATATCTTTTGCATGACTAATATAACAAAATAAAAGCATCAGGGTCAAGTTTGCAAAGATCAGCAATGTCCTTCAACCAGATCATTTTGTGAAACATCAAATTTCCTATTATTTTATGATTCAGCTGTCAAGTAAATTCAGTTTTGATGTATTTCTGAGTGCTCAAGGCACATTTTCCAGCACGATTTAAGTACAGGAAGAAAGAATGCATTTTCAGGAGAATACAAAAATAAGGAAATATGACATGTATTATTTAAGTTTAGGAAATTATGCCAAAATTCATTAGCATTCAAATTATGAATTAACTGGCTTGGATCAATACTTTAAAAAACAAAGCTACCTCCACGTAGAATGTCTACATTTTTCTAGTGGCCCAATCTAGTCTTAGAAGCTTAGGGATCACAGCAGATCAGCTGTTCTATGAGTGTGAGAGCCTTGGAAATGTTCTATAGTTTTTTCAATCATTAAAATAAGCTCTGGTAATAATGTTCTCTTGGGACTATAGAGAAATGAATGGAATGCTAACCATGGTTTCTTTTTTAAGATTTTAAAAGCTTTTAGGAATAATTCTTTGAGTTCTACTTTCTACAACTGGATTGTTTTCTTTGAAGAATCTCAGTATATACTGTGTATGTGTTTATATGTGTATATAGATAAAGATGAATTTATCTCTTTCTCTTGCATATTCATTCTCTCTAGATAGGATCCTACACCCTCTTCTTATATCCTTGTTCAACATTTCCTGTCCTAGAGGAAAGCTTCCTCTGAGCCTTAATACCTCCTCAAGCATCTGTCCTTGCTATTTCCTTTTACTGCCAAATTTCTAGGAAGGGTTAGGTGGCTAATGGCATCCACTTCACTGAACACTCACTCTTTAACTACTAGTGCTCTGGCTTCATTCCTGGCTACAATATTGAAACTTCTCTTAGGTCATTCTCATAACCAGAGCCAATGGTCTTTTCTCAGTTCTTGCCCACTTCCATTTCTCAGTAGCATCTACCACTACTGACCATTCCCTTCTTCTTCAATCTCTCCATTGTCCCAGATCCTTCATGTGCTCAATTTTTCGTTCTCCTAAAATCGAGCTTCTTCTTCCTAAAGCATCATTTTACATAGGTCATTCTCCTCATTCAAAATCTTCTATGGCTACTCACTATATACAGAAAAAAATCCAATCACTTGACTGTGGCATTCAGGAAATCCCACACTCTAGCACACTCCCCACTTTTTTAGCTTCAGTTTCTCCTATTAGCTCCTTATACAAACCCTCCTCTCCAATCAAATTAGTCTGCTCCTTGTCTCCAAAACATGCTATGCATACTTCTACAACCTGCCTCAAATATCATCTTTCATCTTGTTAGCAACAGCCACCAACAACCACAATGACTACTCTAAACAATGAGTAATCTAAAGTTTATAAAGTACTATCTAATGTGACCACTACTGTCTCTATTCTACAGACAGAGTTGTTAAAGTTAAATGACTTATCTAGAGTCATACAGTTACTGTTAGAGGTGAGACCTGAACCCAGGCCTCTTCTGACTCCAAATTTATCATTCATTCCACTTTATCACACATTCTCTTTAGAGGAATTAATCTAAGACTTGCCTTGATTCTATAGCACACTTTTGTTTTACTCCCAATTTGATTATTCTTTTCCTAATGCCATGCAAGGGGGACAAAACTAAAACTATGCCATGCCTATAATAAATTAAATTACAATAATCCACAATTATTGGATTACAGTGCCTGATAATAGTGCTTGGAGGTAGAGGTTAGTAAAGACAAAGGAGTCATGACAATTGGAATTTTCTGGATAAACAGGAGGTGAGAAAGGTGTAATAGGATTGAGGATTGGGAAAGTTTGGAGAAGTACATCATAGTATAACAAAAGGTCAGTGAGGTTAAGAATTAAAAGGATTGCCTTGTGGCAGTAAGGATCAGTTGAAATTAGAATTTGTATTCTCTATTTTATGACTTCCTCCAGAAGTGTTTTGCAGCTCCTGAGTAGGGAGAGAAAAGATAGATGACAAGTAAAAACACAGGTTTAGAACTAGCAGAGCATGGGCAATAATGGACAGAAAGGATAGGGTTCAAGAATAGAAGAATAAAGCATAATGGAATTGAATTACTATAGGATCAAGCCTGCTAGGGGAAGAAAGTCAGGTTAGAGCAAAAGTAATTGACTGAGAAAACAAGGATAGATGAAAGGAACAGAGGTCATGATGAGAAGAAAGAATAGGCTGTGGAGAAAAGAAGAACTGAGGACAGAAGAATATGATCAAAGAGAGGAATTTCAGAGTTCAAGATCATAGAAGTGGTGCATTTTGGGATGATGATGAAGTCCTGAGTATCACCTATTCCCTGTTAAGTGGCTGAGGTAGAGCAAAGACGTAATTTATGACAGGTTAAGTAGAAAGTTAGAATATTCTAGGAGACATCAACATGAATATGGAAATCCTCAAAGAGCAGTTGAGTTAATAGGGGAAACTGCAAGCTAGGTAATGAATTTCTAAAGAAAGGAGGAAAAATCAGACTGGCAAAAATGACAGCAAAAATATTGAAGGCGCTATGAAAAGAAAAGCACACCAGGGAAATGTGGGTGGAGTTGTCAATTAGTCTAACTGTTCTGCAAAACAATTTGAAAAGAAACTAGAAAATCAGGATATCAAAGACAATGGAAGGATCAAGGCAGAAAAACGAAGGGGTTGGAAGAGGTAGAACTAGCAGGGGTAAGAAGTTTTAATCTCCACAGGCAACAATTTGAAGTCAGGAACCAGGAGTTTGCAGTTGATCAGAGCTCTTCAGTTGTTCAGGCTAACTATTTGTTTGGCATCAAGTACATTGAAGTAAACCACAACCAAATTTTTGGTGAACCATGAGCACAAAGCAGCCTGAACTGAGGCCTTTTGAAGGAAAGTAACTAGTTCAATTCATCAAGACATGTAGGCCTCACTTAGAGAAGACTTCTAAAGGCTCTTCATGGCCTTTTCACTTGACAGATGTTAGAAGCAATGGGGCTGACTAGATGGTTAATAAACCATTGGTTTTTTGTACATGTGCATAACTGCTAGGATTTTATCACGTCTTTGTCATTTGTCCAAGCTGGAATGAGTGCTTTTGAAGATGGTCCTTTTATCTGTCTGATTCTTATTTAATATAGGCCTTCATTTCTTCTCTACACATTGTAGTTGTGGGTTTTTTTTCCCTTTTCAATGACAAACTCGTTTATATTCTTCCTCTAGGGCCCTTTAAATCTTTTGAAATCTTGATACAGCGAATGACAAGCAAAAAATAATGGGTGTTGACCTCATAAAGTTTGGTGTTGAAAACAGTAAATAGGGAGACCATAAATACAATGTCTTTTTGAATTGGAATTATTTTGGAAAGGATGAACCATGTTTTCCAGAATGATCATTTAAATGGCAGCATATTATAATTTAGGCTTGATGGCTTAATAGATAGACAAAAGCAAGTCAGTCTATTCATCATCCAGCCTTGTCTTCTGCCCCTCTGCTTGCAGAATTTACAATATGCTTTGGAATTACTTTGTCCTACTTTAACTAATGTAACTAATCTCATTCTTAAACCTCAACCAAAGTGCCTCTTGAAAAGCATCATACACCATTTACTGGAGAAAATTAAAAATCTATACAATAGCCCAGAGTAATCCTTCTCCTAGTGAAAGAAAGGTGTTTTTAAATGAATTCCTATTATGGGTCAAGACTAATTTAGCTAATTTCAGAAAATATACCTCTGGGTAATGATTTTCATTCTGCAAGGACTTGTGCAGTTAGAGTGAGTCCTTGAAGCCAAGATTACCCTTCATTTTGTCCCCCTTTAGTCTTATTTTATTGTGGAAAAAAGTCTGAAAAATTGTCCTGTACATTGGTCTATTATAGCCCACATTATTCTACAGGGCCAAAAAATTGTTCATTTCAACCACATGTGGCAGAGAATTCTAGTCATATTCTCCAGTACTTTAGGAAAATATGTCATTGTAGAGAAGCCAGGAGAGCCATGCCTTACACTCAGATTTAACATTGGACCCACAGGATGAGAAAGTTACCCTAATACATTTCAGGTGTAATTTCCTTAATTTTAGCAAAATGTTTGATAAAGTAGCTTATACTGTTTCTATGAAAAAGATGGAGACATGAAGTCTAGATAATAGTACAATTAGATGGGTTTCCAAAAGGACTGAATGGCTAGATTCACAGTCATCATTAATTCTTTCATGTCGATTTGGCAGGAGATCTCCAATGGAATACCTTAGGGACCCACATTTGGCCCTATGCTGGTTAACATTTTTTCATCATTGACTTGGCCAAAGGCTTAGATAGCATATTCATCAAATTTGTACATAAGACAAAGCTGGGAGGGCTAACAAACACACTGATTGAGAGTCAGGATCCAAAATACACTGGACAAGCTAGACTATTGGGAAGAATAGAATCTGATGAAATTTCATAGGGGTAAAAGTAAATTCTAATCCTTAGGTTCCAAGATTCAATTTCACAAGTATGAGACAGAATCTTAACTAGAGGACAGTTCATATGGGATAAGGTCTAAAGGTTTCAGCGGACTATGAGCACAATATGAGTCAGCAATGAGATTCACTGACTGAAAGGAAACTAATGCAGCTTTAGAGTAGGTTTAGCTTCCAGGTATAATAAGGATTCAAGGAGCTAGGGATACTTAACTGGAATAAGAGAAAAACCAAAGGGATGTGAAGCCAGGAGGGAGGAATAAAGAGGTATGTTCAGATATCTGAAGGGTTGTCATGTGTTAGAGACTTGTTCTGCTGGACCCAGGGAGAAAAAAGTAAGACCAATGGGTAGATATGGCAAAGAGGCAGAGACTTGATGTCAGAAAAATCATCCTAACACTGAGAACTGAACAAGTGAATTCCACCTCCTGGGACATCTTCAAGTAGAGTCCCATTAACTACATACTGGCTATGTTATATAGTGAATATTCTTTAGGGTTATAGACTAGACTAGTTGACTGCCAAGGTCCCTTTCAATTCAAAAATTCTTTTAAGTCTATGTTACTCTCAAAGAAGTCATAGGATCATAGATTTATAGCTGGAAGAGACCTTTGAGATCATCTGCTACTAACAGTAGTTCACATTTCTATCACTCTCTAAGATTTGTGAAATACTTCACATTTATTATTTCATTTGAGCCATATAACAACTGTTTAAGTTAAGAATTATTTATTCTCCATATTTTACAGATGAAAAAAATGAGGCTAAGCAAGGTTAAGTGACTTATCCAGGTTCACATAGCCAGTATATCTGAGTAAAAATGCAGACCCATCTTCCTTACTATAAATCCAATGTTTAATCAATTATACCATGATTCCTTTTGAGTCCAACTCTCCTTTGATTTTTTAAAATTTATTTTTTTAAAACTCCTATCATCTGTCTTGGAACCAATACTATAGGCCACATTTGAACCTAGGACCTCCCATCTCTAGGCCTGGATCTCAATCCACTGAATCACCCAGCTGCCCCCTCTCCTATGACTTTAGAAATAGAGAACCCATGGTCTAAGGAGGTTAAGGGACTAGTCAAAGGCCATAGAACTAAGATTTGAACTTAGATTCTCTTGAGTGATCTGGAAGCCAAGTGACATTATAAAGAGATAAATCTAAATGAACAGTCTTGGTGTTAAAGTCTGTGTTCACATATAGAAAGTAAATTAGAACAATCTAAAAACTATAGGTTGATGGGAGATATTTAGATGTTTAGTGAGAGAAGTATCAAAAACTTGCCAGTAAAACTCATGGTAATAATTCAAATCCTTATGCCTTTTTATATCAGAACCACTTTAAATGTGTACCCAAGGAGAAACAGAGCCTTCTCATCATGAACAATTAAAGGCACAGTTCTTACTGTGACTTCAAAATGCCTACTTAGTAACAATGAAAATATTCTAAATTTGTTTTTATGTTCTATGTTTTTATGCTATATGTTCAACATATAGCAAAGTCAATCTAATCAAAATATTTGAGAGTGACGTTAGTAATTGTGATGAAGATAGTCATGTGAAAAGATTGTTATTCTGACAATTCTTTGCTATATTCCAGGTAAACATTGGTCCATGTGGTCCTTGTCAGGTAGATTCAGTTGAAACTCAGTTATATTATCCTATAACAATGCCTGGCAGGTCCTTTATTGGTGAAATTAGGTCAAAATCAATATGAGATGGGTAGGATGAGCTAATATAATAAAAATGACAATCTTATCCAAGTTAATCTACCTATTCAGTGCCATGCCTATCAAACTACCAAAAAATGTTTTATAGAAACAGAAAAAATTATAACAAAGTTCATCTGGAAGAACAAAAGATCAAGAATATCAAGGGAACTAATGAAAAAATGTGAAGGATAGGGGCCTAGCAGTACTAGATTTTAAACTGTTGTTTAATGCAGTGATCTTCAAAACAATATGGTACTGGCTAAGAGACAGAAGGGAGGATCAACGGACTAGAATAGGGGTAAATGACCTCAGCAACCTAGTGTTCAATAAACCCAAAGATCTTAGCTTTTGGGACAAGAACTCACTATTTGACAAAAACTGCTAGGAAAACTGGAAAACAGTATAGGAAAAATTAGGTTTAGATTAACATCTTACACCCTATACCAAGATAAGTTCAAAATGGGTAAATGACTTAAATATAAAGAGTGAAATCATTAATAAATTAGGTGAACATAGATTATAGTATACCTGTCAGATCTTTGGGAAAGGAAGGAATTTAAGACCAAGCAAGAGATAGAGAACATTACAAAATGAATGACATTGATTATAAAGGCTTTGTACAAACCAAAAATAGAAGGAAAGCAACAAAATGGGAAAACATTCTTAGAAGAAAACTCTCTGATAAAGGTTTAATTTCCCAAATCTATAATGAGCTAAATCAAATTTGCAAAAAAAATTAAGCCATTCCCCAATTGAAAAATTGTCAAGAGACATGAATAGGCAGTTTTCACATGAAGAAATCAAAACTATGAATAAACACATGAAAAAAGTGCCCTAAATCCCTCCTAATTAAAGAAATGCAAGTTAAAATAACATTGAGGTACCACCTCATACCTAGTAGACTGGCCAGTATGGCAGCAAAGGAAAGTAATAAATGGTGAATGGGATGTGGCAAAATTGGTACACTAATTCATTCCTGGTGGAGTTGTGAATTGGTTCAATCATTCTGGAGGACAATTTGGAATAATTCATAAAAGAATTTAAAAGAATGCTTTCCCTTTGGTCCAGCCATACCACTGTTGGGTTTGTATTGCAAAGAGATAATAAGGAAAAAAAAACTTGTACAAAAATATTTATAGCCATGCTCTTTGTGGTGGCAAAAAATTGGAAAATGAGGGGGTATCCATCAACTGGGGAATGGCTGAACAAATTGTGGTATCTAATGGTGATGGAATACTATTGTGCTGAAAAGAATGATGAACTGGAGGACTTATATCTAATCTGGAGTGAAAAGAGAAGAACCAGGAGAACATTGTACACAGAGACTGATACATTATGGCACAATCGAATATAATGGACTTCTCTACTAGCAGCAATAGAGTGACCCAGGACAATCCAGAGAAACTTATGGAAAAGAACACTATCCACATACAGAGAGAAAAACTGTGGGAACAGAAATGCAGAGAAAAACATATGATCAATCACGTAGTATGATAGGGATATGATTGGGGTTTGGTATTAAAAGATCATTCTACTGCAAATATTAATAAAATGGAAATGGGTTTTGAACAATGATACACGTACAACCCAGTGGAACTGCATGTCAGCTCTTGGGTGGGGGGAGGGAAGGAAAAGGAGTGGGGAAAATCATGAATCATTTAACCATGGAAACATATTCTTAATTACTTAATTTTTTAAAAAGGAAAAAATCAATATGAAAAGACTAAGGTTTTCTAGGGCCTTAGAAATCATCAGGTCCAACCCCCTCATTTTACAGAATATTGATAGAACAGAAACCTACGGTCCAAAGAGGTTAGAGGATTGGTCCAAGTCTAACAGTGAGTTGTAGGCAGAATAAGACTGGAATTCCAGACTTCAGATTACAAAGCCAGGGTTCTTACAACTATACTAAGTACAACTTTGGACATTTATGGGAAGATGGTGACTTAGAGGAAGCAAACCTTAAAACCTCCATACCCCTTCCACACTGAGATAGAAATCAATGCACTTCAAGAAGAAAGAGGACCAAATCTAACAATGGGACAGAGCAAGGGGAATTCTACTGATGGACAGCTCAAGAAGTACACCAAGAAAAAGGCTTGAATTCTTGAACTGTTGAGTCTGAGGGTATAGAAATGGAATCCCAGGACCCCTCCCCGACATGCTATGCAGAGTCTCCAGCAGCCCCTGAAATCTCCAGGTGGGTGGGCGCACTGGCCCAGAGAGAAGGCCTTGCTGGAGCCAGACTGGGGGAGTTGAACACAGTCATCAGGGAGGTGGCTAGAGGAGAAAGCCAAAGAAACACAGCAAAAACACTCAGAACATGATGGCTTAGATCAGGGATTTCCAAAATGGGCACTTCCAACCCCTGATGGGTGCTGCAGCAATGCAGGGGGGTTGTGATGGCCACAGGTACATTTATCTTTCCTATTAGTTGATATTAAAATAAAAAATTAATTTCCAGAGGGCTAAGTAATATTTTTTCTCGAAAGGGGGCGGTAGGCCAAAAAAGTTTGGGAACCACTGGCTTAGATGGAGCCAAACTTCAGACCTACAGCCTTTACCCACTGAGATAGAGAACAAAGGGCTTTGAGAGGAAAGAAAACCAGGTCTAAAAGCAGGACAGAGTAGGGGGACCCTACTGCTGGACACCTCAGGGAAAACACTCCATCTTGTCCACCATGCTTTTTTCCCCCTTCTCTCCAGGTTTTGGTCTCAGGGCACATTAAGCAGTACAGACTAATCCAGGCTTAATCCAATCAATTGGTTAGACAAGAAGTCTTCAGAGGGCAGGGAAACTCCAACACCCCTCCTCCATAGACTGCAGAGAAAGTAATTGCCATTTGGGGGAAGATCTTTCATCAAAGCTCATTAAACCCATTTGCTTAACTTAGCAGAACAGAAAAGGAAAAAATATGAGTAAAGAAAAGGAATAGAGAAAAGAACTGACAATTGGCAGCTTCTTTCCAGAAAGTGAAAAGAGAGCAAATGAAAGAGAAGAAGAGAAAGAAGCCCCAGTGAATTGGACACAGGCTTTGGAAGATCTCAAAATTCAATTAACTCAAGAACTTCAGAAACTCAAAAAGCAATCAAGAGAGGCTGAAGACAATGTGAAAAAGGAAATACATGAACTAAAACAAGATAATAAGGTTTTAAAAGGCAGAATTGACCAGCTTGAAAATGAAACAAAGAAGGCAAAAGATAATCTACAAAGAAAATCAGACCAGAAGGAGAAGGATGATCAAAAAGCCAGGGATGAAATTCAGTCTTTAAAAAAATAGAACTCAATGACTAGAAGCAAATGAATTCACAAGGCAGCAAGAATATATAAAACAAAATTTAAAAAATGAAAAATTTGAGAATATGAAACACCTCATTGATTCAACCAAAGATCTGGAGAATAGATCTAGAAAAGACAATTTAAGAATTATTGGTTTACTGGAACATCAGGACAAAAGAAAAAGTTTAGACATCATCCTACAAGAAGTTACCCAAGAAAATTGCCCTGACATTCTTGAACAAGAGGGAAAAGTAGAAATTGAAAGAATCTACAGAGTACTTCCAACATTTAATCCACAACTGATAACTTCCGGGAATATTATAGCCAAATTAAAAAACTACTAGACCAAGGAAAAAATATTACGAGCTGCTAAAAAGAAGTCATTCAGATACAAAGGAACCACATTTAGGATAACACAGGATCTGGCTGCACCAACATTGAAGGACCTGAAGGCATGGAACATAATATTCCAGAAAGCAAGAGAACTGTGTCTACAACCAAGAATCAACTATCCAGCAAAACTGGCTATATTTTTGCAGGGGAAAGTATGATCATTCAATAAAATTGAGGACTTTCAAGCATTCATAAAGAAAGAACAGGACTTAAGCAGAGAGTTTGTTGCCCAAACATAGAACTCCAGAGAATTACCATGAGGTAATTAAGAGAATGGGGAAAAATCTTTTCTTTAAGGGACCCAATAAGTTCAATTAATTTGTATCCCTAGAAGAAAAGAAGATATTGGCAAATATTAAAAACTGTTATTATCAACAGGGTAACTAGACGTTTACTTAGAGGGAACAGTGACAAACTGTATAAGATAAAATGTCAATATATATGCAAAACTAGAGGGGAAAAGGAGATAATATTAAGAAAAATTGGAAAACAAACAAAATGGAGTAAATTTATATTCCATAAAGAAGCACGTGGGGCCAACAGGGGAGAGTATCAATATACTGGAAGAGTAAAGAAATTGGAGAGAGGAAATATTTAATATTTAAGTGCACTGAAATCAACTTAAAGAGGGAAGAACATTGGGGCAGAGAATTGATTCGTGCCTTATAGAGAAGTAGAAGGGTAACAAAAGGACTGGTATGGAGGGAAGCAACACTAGGAAGAGAGAAGGCGGGGGTGGGGCAGCTTAAAAAACACTAAAGAAGAATAAGAGGGGAATCAGAAGGGAGAGGGGAGAAAGGGAAGTACAATAAGGTAGGGGATTAGGGGAACTGATTAAAAAGAAAATACTGGTATAGAAGGAAATAGTGAAAGAAGAATGGACAGGACAAGGAGAGAGAATCAAAATGTCTGGGAATACACAGTTGATAATTATAACTCTGAATGTGAATGGGATGAACTCACCCATAAAACAGAAGCAAATAGAGTGGATTAGAAACCACAATCCTAACATATGTTATCTACAAGAAACACACATGACACAGGCAGACATACATAGAGTAAAAATGAAAGGCTGGAGCAAAATCTATTGGGCTTCAACTGAAAAATAGAAGGCAGGAGTTGCAATCATGATTTCTGACAGAACCAAAGTAAAAATAGAGCTGGTTAAAAGAGATAGGGAAGGTAATTACATCCTAATAAAAGGCAGGATAAACAATGAAGAAATATAAGTACTCAACATGTATGCACAAAATGGTATAGCATCCAAATTTCTAAAGGAGAAGCTAGTGGAGCTTAAGGACGAAATAGATAGCAAAACTATACTAGTGGGTGATCTCAACTTTCCCCTATCAGATCTAGATAAATCAAACCAAAAAATGAATAAGAAAGAGATAAGAGAGGTGAATGAAATCCTAGAAAAATAAGAGTTAATATACATATGGAGAAAAATAAAAAGGGACTAAAAGGAATACTCCTTCCTTTCAGCAGAACATGGAACATTCACAAAGACTGAACATGTACTAGAGCATAACAAATGCAAAAAACATGACAAATAGATGGAAAAAGCATAAATAATAAATGCAACCTTATCAGATCATGATGAAATAAAAATAGTAATGAGTAAGAATACATGGAGAGGCAAACCAAAAACTAATTGAAAAATAAATAATATGAGTCTCCAAAATAAGTTAGTAAAAGAATAAATCATAGAAACAATTAATAATTTCATTGAAGACAATGACAATGAGAAGACTTTTTACCAAAACCTATGGGATGCAGCCAAAGCAGTTCTAAGGGGGAAATTTATATCACTGAGTGCATATATTAACAAATTAGGGAGGGCAGAGGTTAATGAATTGGGCATGCAAATTAAAAAAAATTAGAAAGAGAGCAAATTAAAAATCCCCAGATGAAAACTAAATTAAAAATACTAAAAATCAAAGGAGAAATTAATAAAATCAAAAGTAAAAGAACTATTGAATAAATAAGACTAGAAGCTGGTATTTTGAAAAAAAACAGAAAAAATAGACAAAGTAATGGTAAATCTAATTAAAAAAAGGAAAGAAGAAAACCAAATTAACAGTATCAAAGATGAAAAGGGAGACCTCACCTCTAATGAAG
>NC_058136.1:24892416-24936786 GCF_016433145.1 Gracilinanus agilis | reverse complement strand
TGGCCATATGAAGATTGGAAACCAGGTTTTCTGATTCCCAAACTGATGTTTTCCTACCAGACCATCCTCATTTAATGCATTTTTCAGTCTTTTTGCTTATGGTTTGCTGGTGTGTGTGTGTCTGAATGTGCACGTGTATTATTCAGTTTGAATCTATAAAATTATTTTGTTTCAATTATAGAGAAACAATAATTGGGGGGGATTTTTGCCAACATAAACATACATACATACATATATATATATATATATATATATATATATATATATATATATATATATATATATATATATTAGGACTCCTTGGAGAAATCATTGGCAAGTTCTCTGTTTTGCACCTTCTGGATTCTTTTAATAGCAGTGTAGTAAGAATGTTTGCAATGACTAGAAAATCAAATTGGTGGTTGGGAGAAAAAGAGAGTGGAGTAAATGGGTATATTATCTCATACAATAATTTACTGATACCAAAGACTTATCTTCTTACCTTCACACAGTACTGGTTATATGGGCATGGAAAAGGTTCATGTTGAAAAAGAAAATATATGATCTTAAAGGATCATGTCCCTCATCTGGAAATACCCAAGAGATTTTAGCAACTTTTGTACTCCCTATTCTTGCTTTTAATTCAAAATAGAACTGGTTGTAATTCAAATCCACTGAGATGTCACTTAACTATTCATTCAGAGACTATGTTGGGGACTAGGTGAAAGAACTTAAACCTTCAGAATTAGCCCAAGGAACCTTACATAACAGTATTCTATCTCTTGTCTCTGAGAGTTCACTCATTTTGAAATGGTCTTCCTACTCATCTCTACCTCTTGAATTCACGAGCTTACTTCCCCAGAGGTTACCTCTCACCTGGGGCCTTTCTGAATTCTTTCCCAGTTGTTACCACCATATTCCCTTCAAATTGCACTATCTGTATATTCTTATCTATGGACATATCACATTCCCTGATGGAATGTAGGCTCTTTAAGGACAAGAACTGCTAAGATTTTGTATTTGTCTTATAATATCTAACTTAACAGATACTTTAATAGTTGCTTTTTTAATCAATTACATCAAGTTTGCCAATATTAGTGAAAACCCATTCCAAAGTTAAAAAAAGAAAGAAAGAACAGGTATTACTGGGGGGAAAGATTAAAAGAAGTTCAAATGCATTTTGATCTATTTTTATATGATTTCCACAAAGGCAATCTCAGAGTATTTCTCCAACTAAGTTGTTAAGATAAAGAGTGACAGAGAAACTATTTTATAAACATTCATGTCTTCATGTAAAACATGTCAGACTGAAATAGGTAAGTGTGAAATATAATATTATTCAGGGTTTGCCTCTTACACATGAAGAAACAGAAGGTACATCATACACTTTTCAAAAATCTGTCCACATAATGTACTCCAAGTACACACATTGTATATTTCCCTACATAATTTAGATTACATCAAGATAGGGAAACAAGCCAAAGTTTCCTAAGCAAAAGCATTTCAATAGATTTAACTTTGGATCTGAGGTATCCAGAGTAAGTATATATAGTGCTGCCACAAATACATTCAAACCATTACTATTTCTTTAGACTTTCATTCTTTTTTCTTCTGAATACTTACTGGAATATCTTCCTCCTCAGCAACATCCCAGAGCCATCAAAGTTGGTTGCTTGCCTCTACTGACAGATGTAAACTCTTATCAGGTTAAATATAAACATAATAGTAGGGCCTTGAAGGGTGGCTCTGAGAGCCTATCACACAGAAATGTCAGGAGAGTAAAGTACTAGAGGAAAAGGGAAGATGAGTACATGATTTTGATAAGGAAGGTCCAAAAAGAAGTACTTTAAAGTCACGTGTAAATAGACAAGACCTCTTCTAACTGAAGAGCTCTACCTGTATGCTCAGAACAGTTGTCCCACTTGTCCATGTATCTTCATGTGTTCAGTAAATCAGTAAATGTTTATTTACTAGTTGTTTTCAGAAATAATAAACTATTTGAGGGGGTGATATCAGGTTTGGTAAAAATTCAAACTTCATATTACTACTGATGGTGGCAGAATTTTTTAAAAGAATGAAACATCTGGTTTTCATCCTGAAATTTTATTTTTTATAGCCTAATTGCTTTGACTAGATAACAGATAGGAATATCAAATTTCCCCTTAGAAACAAAATCCTCAAAGAAAAATTTTCTTTTTCTAAAAGAACAAAATAAATACTCCTTGGCCTAAAATGTAAAGTCTACAACCTAGCTCTCATTTACCATTCTAACCTTACTCTTTTTTAAAATATAAATTATTTAAAATCACCTTCTTTTCAAAATATAGTCCTCTTCCCTCTATGACCCAGTGAGTCATCCATTTAGAATAACAAAAAAATGAAAAGAAAAAAATGTTCAGCAAACCAGCTAACACATCAGCTAAGTCTGACATGAAATGCAGTATTTCTTACCCATAGTCTACCTCCTTGGCAAAATAAGGCAAAAATTCATATTATCTTTTCCTCTGAGGTTAGGCATAATCATCAGAGTACAAAGAGGTCAATTTCCTTTTTTTCTTCTTTGATTTCTTCATTGATATCATTGTACTCATAGTGTATATTGTTTCCCTAGTTCTACTTACTTTACTCTATCGGTTTAGATAAGTCTTCTCACCCTTCTCCGAATTATTCAAATTTACTGTTTCTTAGAGCAAGAGCAGCAAGTAAACACATCCAAACCTTCCAAAAAAAATGAAAATTGGTCAAAATTGAAGAGTTCAAATCTGAGATCATGAGAAAGATGGAAGAGATTTGGCAAGAAAAGTGGGAAATAGCTCAAAAGGAAATTAACAGGTTGAAAGACAGAAACTCGCAATTGGAGAACGATGCCCAAAAATTAATAATGAGGTAACAAAGAGGAGAGGATGGGTCAAGGGCACAGTAGACAAAGGCTGTACAGCTACAGAACCCAAAAGTTAAAGGACACTATCACAGCCAAAGGCAGAGAGGAGAGGTAGTTTTTACTTTCTAAATTTCAAGGTAGAAGGAAAGAGGATATGGCCATGGATTAGAGGTGACCAAAAATAAAAGTAGTGAACTGAAGAATCTGGCCAGGGATGGAGAGGGACGGCTCACCCGGTATAGCCCAGGGTAAAGGAATAAAAGAAGAGTTAGGCCTTTTTTTATAAGTATCCAAATCCAAACCCAGCTCCTCACACCAGGGGCTACACCTACCATTTACTTGTTCTGACTCTGGGTATCCTTGTACTCCCACTCTTGTGGGGTGCAGAGTAAGCAGCCTCCCTGGTTAACTTAGAATACTCAGGAGACTTGAGTTCTAGGGTCAGTTTTGCTCCTAACTGTCACTGTGAGACACTCTTTATGGTGGCTCAGTGACAGGGCCTGAAAAGGAGGGCATTGGACTAGTTGGAATCTAAAGAACCCTTCAGCTCAGCTGCCAGACTGTGATTCTCAGATTGGCTGAGGGTCCCTTCAGGCACATAGAAAATGTTGAGAAAATGAAACCAAGGTCTGGAAATCACGGGGACCTCCTTGGCTTTTTCTGTGGTCACATTCCTAATCTTCATACCACTCAATTTTCCCCTTGATATTCAATGCAGCCAGGTATGAAAATGGGATGAGATGGGTAAAAAATAACTTCCAAAGGAAGCTCTTCTGAAAGCCTGGTGGTAAAATCAAGTAGGATTGTTCAGAAAAGACATGTTCCTATATATTTAGAAGGCAGCATGGTGAGCAAGAAAAAGCATGGATAGGATTAGGGCTCATGGAATCTGGTTTCACTTCCCCCTTTTGCCCCTAAATCACCAGGTTCAGTAACTTGGAACTTCTCTACAGGCTTCAGGTTCTTCCTTGGCAAAGGTAGGCATAGGCAGACTAAGATACTGGGATAAGAGAGAGTCTGGCAATCAAGACAAGATTGGGATTAAAAAGATGGCCTCTGACACAGGCTGGCTTTGAGATTTTGGACACAGGACTTAAGTCCTTCTCTGAAGATCTTCTGTCACAACAGAAAAAAAATGATATGATAATCAGCGTAGCCTAAGGGATGAAATCTGAGGACTGCTCACTAACATCCCTAAAATGTGACGGCTGGCGTAGGTGAGACTCCTAAATTTTATTTAAGCTCAAATTCTATCAACCTGAAGATTCCTCACTTTCATTTTACGGATGAGGAAACTGAGAGCCAGAAGGGCAAAGGTTCTAACTGCCCTAGGTCACAAAGCCATGGAGTGGCAGAGACATCATTTGAACACAGGTTCTACTACTCTTAAGGCAGCAGAGTGTGGCCAAGGATGACATTACTATTGCCAAGGTTTTTGGAATGTTGCTACTAAGTGTGATGACAGAGAGGAGAGCAAAGGAGGAGAGTAGGAGAGGAGCCAGAAAGTGGAGGGGCCAAGGAAAAATAAGAAAAAATATGAAGAGGAAAGGGGAGGAGTAGATTCTTAGAGGATCCACTTTGAGGTGGAAGGCCCCTCAGTGTCAAATTGGTCCAACCTTCTCCTTTGACAGAAAATGGAGCAGAAGCCCAGGAAAGTTCAGTGACTTTCTCAGGATCACACAGGTAATACAGATCTGAGCTGAGATTTGGTCTCCAGGCCTTTGTCTCCCAAGGCACTGTCTAGAGTTCTGAAAAGAAGGGGAACTGCAAAAGCCAGGCTGAGTTCCAGGGAGAGGGAAGAGGAAGGAAAGGACAGGGGGTGAAAGAAGGGAGACCAGAAAAAGTAAGAAAGAGGAGAGGGTTGGACAAGGGCACAGTAGACGAAGGCTTAACAGCTCCAGAACCCAACTCTTGCAGGACACCTCCACAAAGAAAGGCAGTATGGAGAGGTTGTTTTTCTCTTCAAAATCTCAGGGTCGAAGGAAAGAGGATGTGGCCATGGAATGATTAGAGGTGGCCAAGAACAGAAGTAATGAGCTGAAGAATCTGGCCTGGGAAGGAGAGGGAAGTCTCACCCAGCAGAGCCCAGGGTGAAGGAATAACAGAAGAGTTAGGCCTGTTTTCATAAGCACCCAACTCCAAACCCAGCTGCTCATACCTGGGGCTGCCCCTGTCCTTCACGTGCTCTGAGTCTGGGCATATTTATCCTCCCACTCTTCAATGCTCCAGAGTAAGCAGCCTCTCTGGCCACCTTAGAATATTCAAGAGAACTGACTTCTAGGGTCAGCTCTGCTCCTAACTGTCACTGGGTGACATTCTTAGTGGTGGCTCAGTGACAGGCCCTGGAAAGGAGGGCATTGGACTAGTTCGGATCGAAAGAACTCTTCACTTCCCTTGCTAGACTGTGATTCTCAGAGTGACTGAGGGTCTCTGTGGGCACAGAGAGAATGCCCAGAAAAGGAAGTCACAGGGAACTCCTTTCCTTTTTCCATGGTCATATTCCTAATCTTCATCCCAGCTATTTTTCCCCTTGATGTTTAAGGAAGCCAGCTATGAGAGTGGGATCAGTTAGGAAACAACACATTGAGAAGACAAGATCTTCTGAAAGGCAGGTGGATAAATCATGTTGGACTCTTCAGAAAGCACAAGTTCTTGTATATTTGGGAGGCAGCATGGTTAACTAGAAAGAGCAGAGATACGATTAGGGCTCATGGCATCTGGTTTCCCTTTCCACTGTTGCCACTAAATCATCAAGTTCAGTAAGTTGGAACTTCTCTACATGCTTCAGGTACTTGATTTGCAAAGGTAGGCATAGACAGTCAAAGATGCTGAGAAAAGGGACAGTCTTGCAATCAAGACAAGATTGGGATTCAAAAGTTGGCCTCTGACACAAGCTGGCTTTGACACTTTGGACAAAGGGACTTAACTCCTTCACCAAAGATCCTCTGTCAAAAGAGAAAAACTTGATATGGAAATCAGCCTAAACTGAGGGATGAAATCTGAGGTCTGATCACTAAAGTCCCCAAAATTTGAAGGCTGGCCTAGATAAGTCAACTAAATTTTATTGAAGTTCAAATCCTATCAACTTGTAGAGTCATCAATTTCATTTTATAGGTGAGGAAACTGAGAGCCAGAAGGGCTAAGGTCTCCATCTACCCTGGGTCACACAGCCATGGAGAAGTAGAGCCATCATTTGAACACAGGTTCTATTATACCTAAAGGAGCAAATTGTGGCCAAGGATGACATCACTATTGCCAAGGTTTGCGGAATGTTGCCACTAATTGTGATGACTGAGAGGAGAGGAAAGGAGGAGAGTGGTAAGGGGGGAAGAAAGTGGAGTGGCCAAGGTGAAATAAGAAAAAAATATGAAGAGGAAAGGGGAGGAGTAGATTCTAAGGTGATCCACTTTGAGGTGGAAGGGCACTTAGTGTCAAACTGGTCCAACCCTCTCCTTTGACAGAAAATGGAACAGAAGCCCAGGAAAGTTCAAAGAATTGCTCAGGACCACACAGGTAATACAGATCAGAGCTGAGATTTAGTCTTGAGATCTCTGTCTCCCAACACATTGTCTTTCATTACCCAACCTAACATTCTCTACAGGTCAGAAAGGGAGAGGAATAATGGGTGGAGAGAAGAAAAAGAAGTTGGTGGAGATATTTAAGAGGAAAGTGTACTGAAGAGGATTCAAGAGGAAGAAGAGAAGGAAGAGGAAGGAGATGGTTTGGAATGACCTTGGGGGCTGAGCATGGAGAAGTGAGGAAAGGAAGGTAAGAGGAAAATGGAGAAAGGATGTGTTTAGGGAGAAAAATTAAGGAACAAAAAAGGAAGGATTGAGGAGGGGAAAAAGAGAAGTTCTGAAAAGAAAGGGGAGAGACAAAAGCCAGGCTGAATTCCAGGGAAATGAAGGAGTAAGGATAGGACAGGGAGTGAAAGAAGGGAGACCAGCAAGAAGGTAAGAAAAAGGAGAGGTTGGGACGAGGGCAAAGTATACAAAGAGTGTGCAGCTCCAGAAATGAACCCTTACAGGACACTGCCACAGACCAAGTCAGTGAAGTGAGGTAGTTTTTCTTTTCTAAATTTCAGGGTAGAAGGAAAGAGGATGTGGCCATGGATTAGAGGTGACCAAAAGCAGAAACAGTGACCTGGAGAATCTGGTCAGGGAAGGAGAGGGAAGGCCCACTCAGCAGGGCCAAGGGTGAAGGAATAACAGAAGAGTTAGATCTGTTTATATAAGCACCCAACTCCAAACCCAGTTCCTCCTACCAGGGGCTGCACCTGCTCTTCACTTCCACTGAGTCTGGGCATCCTTTTCCTCCCACTCTTCTGTGATCCAGAGTAAACAGCCACCCTGGACATTTTAGAATACTCAGGAGACCAGGCATCTAGGGTTATCTCTGATTCTAACCATCACTAGGTGACACACTTTATGATAGTTCAGAGACATGCCCTAAAAAGGATGGCATTGGACTAGTTGGGATCTAAATAACCATTCAGCTCAGCTGCCAGATTGTGATTCTCAGAGTGGCTGAGGGTCCCTGGTGTCACTGAGAAAATGGCCAGAAAATGAAGCCAAGGTCATGAAATCGCTGGGACCTCCTTTGCTTTCTCCATGGTCACATTCCTAATCTTTATACCACCCTTTTTCCCCTGTGATCTTCAATGAAGCCTGGTATAAGAATGGGATGAGTTGGTGAAAAAACACATTGAGAAGGCAAGCTCTTCAGTAAGCCTAGTGGTAAAATCATGTTGGACTATTAAGAAAGGAAAAGTCCTTGTATATTTGGGAGGCAACAAGGTGAGGTAGAAAGAGCAGGGATAGTATTAGGGCTCATGACATCTCATTTCACTTTCGCTTTTTTCCCTAAATCACCAGGTTCAGTAACTTGGAACTTCTCTCCAGGCTTCAGGTACTTCCTTTGCAAAGGTAGGCATAGGCATAATAAGATGCTGGGAAAAGAGTCTTGCAATCGAGACAAGACTGGGATTCAAATGTTTGGCTCTGAAAAGAGCTGGCTTTGAGGCTTTGGACCTGGGACTTAAGTCCTCCCAAGATCCTTTGTCAGAACAGAAAGAACAGATATGATAGTCAGCCTAGACTGAAGGATGAAATCTGGGAACTGCTCTTTAACGTCCTGAAAATTTGAAGGCTGGCCTAGATGAGTCTACTAAATTTTATTTAACCTCAAATTCTTTCAACTTGTAGATTCCTCATTTTCACTTTACAGATGAGAAAATGGAAAGCCAGAAGGACTAAGGTCTACATCTGCCCAGTGGTTGCATAGCCATGCAGTGGCAGAGACATCATTTGAACACACACACGTTCTATGACTCCTAAGGTAGCACAGTGTGACCAAGGATGACTTCACTGTTGCCAAAGTTTGTGGAATGTTGCCACTAATTTTGTTGACAGAGAAGGGAGTTAGGGAGGAGAGGAATAAAGAGGGGAGTAACGGAGGAAATTGGGAAGGGGGGAAGAAAGTGGAGGGGCCAAGAAGAAATAAGAAAAAATATGAAGAGGAAAGGTGAGGAGTAGATTCTCAGATGATACACTTTGTGGTAGAAGGGCCCTAACTGTCAAACTAATCCAACTCTCTCCATCGACAGAAAATGGAGCTGAATCCCAGAAGAGTTCAGTGACTTGCTCAGCATAACATAGGTAATACTGATCAGAGCTGAGACTGGTCTCAGGCCCTCTGTCTCCTAAGGCACTGTCTATCATTACTGAACCTAATATTTCCTACAGGTCAGAAAGGGAGAGGAATAAAGGGTGGGGTATAGAAAAAGAAGTTGGTAGAGGAAGTTAAGGGGAAAGTGTGCTGAAGAGGATGCAAGGGGAAGAGGAGGAGGAAGAGAAAGGAGATCCTTAGCAAAGACCTTGGGTGCTGAGCATGGAGAAGTGAGGAAAGGAAGGAAAGAGGAAATTGGAGGAGGAAGGATGTGTTTAGGGAAAAATATGAAGGAATGAGAAAGGAAGGACTGAGGAGGGGGAAAAGAGAAGTTCTGAAAAGAAGGGGGAAAGACAAAAGCCAGGATGAGTTCCAGGGAGAGGAACCAGGAAGGAAAGGACAGGGGGTGAAAGAACAGAGACCAGTAACAAGGTAAGAAAGAAGAGATGGTGGGAGAAGGGCACAGTAGACAAAGGCTAAAGAGCTCCAGAACCCAACCCTTACAGGACAGAGCTACACACAAAGGCAGTGTAAATCTCAGGGTATAAGGAAAGAGAATGTGACCATGGATTGATTAGAGGTGGCCAAAAACAGAAGTAGTAACCTGGAGTAATTGGCCTGGGAAGGAGAGGGAATGCCCACCCTGTAGAGCCCAGGGTGAAGGAATAACAGAAGAGTTAGGCCTGTTTATATAAGCAACCAACTCCAAACCGAGCTCCTCATACCAGGGTCTGCCCCTGCCCTTCACTTGCTCTGACTGCTAATTCTTGTTCTCCCACTCTTCTGTGCTCCACAGTAAGCAGCCTCCCTGACAAGCTTAGAATATTCAGGAGACCTGGGTTCTAGGGTCAGCTGTGATCCTAACTCTCACTGGGTGGCACTCTTTGTGGTGTATCAGTGATATGGCCTTCAAAGCTGGGCACTGGACTATTTGAGATCTAAAGAACCCTTCACCTCAGAGCCCAGACTGTGATTCTCAGAGTGGGTGAGAATCCCTGAGGGAATATAGAGAATGCCCAGAAAATGAAGACAAGGTCAGGAAGTCACAGGGACCTGCTTTTCTTTTTCCATGGTCACATTCCTAATCTTCATCCCACCTATTTCCCCCCTTCATCATCAAGGAAGACAGCTATGCATGTGGGATCAGTTAGGAAAAAACACATTGAGAAGACAAGCTCTTCTGAAAGCCTGGTGGTAAAATCATGTTGGACTATTTAGAAAGCACAAGTCCTTGTATATTTGGAAGGCAGCATGGTGAGCTAGGAAGAGCAGGGATAGGATTAGGGCTCATGACATCTCATTTCACTTTTGCCTTTTCCCCTAAATCACTAGGTTCAGTAAGTTGGAACTTCTCAACACACTTCAGGTACTTCATTTGCAAAGGTAGACATAGGCGTAATAAGATGCTGGGAAAAGAGACTGTCTTGCAATAAAGACAAGTTTGGGATTCAAATGTTTGCCTCTGACACAAGGCAGATTTGAGACTTTGGAACTGGGACTTAAGTCCTCTTTCAACGTCTTCTATCAGAATAGAAAAAAAAAACGGATATGATAATAGCCTAGCCTGAGGGATGAAATCTGAGGTCTGGTCACTAATGTCCCCAAAATTTGAGGGCTGGCCTAAATGAGACTCCTAAATTTTATTTAAGCTCAAATCCTATCAACCTGAAGCTTTCTCATTTTCATTTTTCAGGTGAGGAAACTGAGAGCCTGAAGGGCTAAGGTTTACATCTGCCCTGTGGTCACACAGCAATGGATTGGCAGAGCCATCATTTGAACACAGGTTATATGTCTCCTAAAGCAGCACAGTGTGGCAAGGATGACATCACTGTTGCCATGGTTTGTGGAATGTTGCCACTAATTGTGATGACAGAGAGGAGAACAAAAGAGGAAGGCAAAGGAGGAGACTAGGAAGGGGGGAAGAAAGTGGAGGGGCCTAGGAGAAATAAGAAAAAATATTAATAGGAAAACAGAGAGGTAGATGCTTAGATGATCCATTTTGAGGTGGAAAGGCCCTCAGTGTCAAACTGGTCCAACCCTCTCCTTTGACAGAAAATGGAACAGAAGCCCAGAAAAGTTCAGTAACTTGTTCAGGATCTCACAGGTAATAAAGGATAGAGTTTTTATTTGGACTGGGGGCTTCTCTCCCAAGGCATTGTCTTTCATTAGGTTACCTAACATTCCCTACAGGACACAAAAGGGAGAGGAGTAAGAGGTGGGTGGAAGAGAAAGTAGTGGAGGGAGTTAAGAAGAAAATGTACTGAAGTGGATGCAAGGGGAAGAGGAGAAGGAAGAGGAAAGAGGTGTTTGCAAAGACCTTGGGGGATGAGCATGGAGAAGTGAGGAAAGAAAGGGTTGAGGAAACTGATGGAGGAAGGATGTGTTTAGGGATAAAAGTAACGGAACAAGAAAGGAAGGATTGAGGAGGGCGGAAAAAGAAGTTCTGAAAAGAAGGTGGAGAGACAAAAGCCAGGCTGAGTTCAAGGGAGAGGAAGGAGGAAAGAAGAGAAGGTAAGAGATGACAGAAGAGACACCAGCAAGAAGGTAAGAAAGAGAAGCGGGTGTGGCAAGTGCACAGTAGACAGAGGTTGGACAGCTCTCAAACTAGACCTTTGCAGGACACTGACATATGGCCATGGATTAGAGGTGGCCACAAACAGAAGTAGTAACCTGGAGTGACTGGCCTGGGAAGGAGAGGTAGGTGTCATCCAGCAGAGCCCAGGGTGAACGAATGACAGAAGAGTTAGGCATTTTATTTAAGCACCCAAATCCAAACCCAGCAACTCATACTAGGGGCAGCCCCTGCCCTTCATTTCCTCTGACTTTGTGCATCCTTGACCTCTCACTCTTCTGTGCTCCACAGAAAGTAGCCTCTCTGGCCAGCTTAGAATATTCAGGATACCTGGGTTCTAGGGTCAGCTCTGCTCCTAACTGTCACTGGGTGACCCTCTTTGTGATTGATCAGTGACAGGCCCTGAAAAGTAGGAAATTGGACTAGTTGCTATCTAAAGAACTCTTCACCTCTGCTGCTAGACTGTGATTCTGAAAGTGGCTGAGGATCCCTGAGAGAACAGAGAGAATGCTCAGAATATGAAGCCAAGGACAGGAAGTCACAGAGACCTCCTTAGCTTTATCCATGGTTACATTCCTAATATTCATCTCACCCATTTTTCCCCTTGATCTTCAAGGAATCCCGGTATGAGTGTGGGATGAGTTAGGGAAAAAAAACAACTCCAAAGGCAAGCTCCACTGAAAATCTGGTGGTAAAATCATGTTGGACTATTCAGAAGGCACAAGTCCCTGTATATTTGGAAGGAAGCCTGGTGAGCTAATATGAGCTGTAATAGGATTAGCATTCATGGTATCTGGTTTCCCTTCTCCATTTCCCCCTAAATCAACAGATTTAGTAAGTTGGAACTTCTCTACAGTCTTCAGGTTCTTCATTTGCAAAAGTAAGCCTAGGCAGACTAAGATGCTGGGAAAAGAGACAGTCTTGCAATCAAGGCAAAATTGAGATTCAAAAGTTGGTCTCTGGATTCGGAGAAATGGCAGCTCAGACAGAGCAAAACCAGATCTCTATACTTTTCCATACTGAGAAAAAAAACAAAGGGCATCAAGGGGAAAGAAAACAAAATCTAACAAAAGGAAAGAGCTGAGGGATCCTCAGGCTAGATTCAGCTCAAGAGGTACCCCAGG
Organism: Gracilinanus agilis; assembly: GCF_016433145.1. Classification (NCBI taxonomy): domain Eukaryota; kingdom Metazoa; phylum Chordata; class Mammalia; order Didelphimorphia; family Didelphidae; genus Gracilinanus; species Gracilinanus agilis. The sequence goes on along the minus strand of NC_058136.1, from coordinate 24,924,563 downwards.
AAAAAGGCCTGAATTCTTGAACTATTGGGTTTGAGGGTAAGAAAGAAGGGGAATCCCCAGACCCCTCTCCCAAGTGCTATGCTGAATCTCCAGAGGCTTGTGGATTATCTGGGTGGGCAAATGCACTAGTCTGGAGAGAGGGCCATGCTGGTACTGCTGAGCCAGGGTCAGGGTGTTAAACACAGAGGGCAGGGAGGTGGCTAGAGGAGGAATGAAGAGAGGGAAACCTAGACACAGTGAAAAAGCTCCATCTTGACCCTCCCCATTCTCTTGAGGTTTTATTCTAAGTGCACATCAAGCTCTACAGGTCAACCCCACCATGGATTAATCCCATTAATAAGACAGATAAGAAATCTTCAGAGGGCAGGGAAACTCCAACACCCCTTCCCCATAGACTTAAGAGGAAGTAGGAACAAACTTCTGTTGCCAGCTGTGAAAGACCTTACATCAGAGCTCATTAAAACCATCTTCTTAACCTAATCAACCAGCAGAGCAGAGAAAATGCCCAATCAGGTCAAAATAACCCAAATCCAAATAATCAGCAAATAATTAAAAAAGCAATATTACAGCCAATTACAGGAGGGAAAGAAGGAAAAATGTGAGTAAATAACAGAAAAAGAAAAAAAGAAATTACAATTGACAGCTTCTTTCCAGGAAGTGAATAAGAACAAATGAAACAGAAGAAGATCAAGGAACTCCAACAACAACAACAAAAAAAAAAACAGAAACTCCAGCAAATTGGACACAGATTTTGGAAGAACATAAAATACAATTCAAAAAACAATTAATAAAGGCTGAAGACAACTGGGAAAAAGAAAATTCATGTACAAAAACAAGAAAATAGTGTCTTGAAAGTCAAAACTGACCAACTTGAAAACGAGGGAAAGAAAGTGAAAGATGACCTACAAAGAAAATCAGACCAGAAAGAGAAGAATGACGAAAAATCCAGGGATGAAATCCAGTCTTTAAAAATTAGAAATCAACAACTAGAAAGCAAATTACTTCACAAGGCAGCAAGAATCTATAAAACAAAATCAAAAGAATGAAAAATTTGAGGAAAATATGAAACAGATCTCAGAACATCATGACAAAAGAAACGCCTGGACATCATCCTAGAGGAAATTATCCAAGAAAACTGCCCCAACATACTTGAACAAGAGGGAAAAGTGGAATTTGAAAGAATCCACAGATCACCTCCTACATTTAATCCACAACTGATAACTTCCAGGAATATTATAGCCAAATTCAAAAACTACCAGACCAAGGAAAAAACATTACAAGCTGCTAAGAAGTCATTTAGATACCAGGGAACCACAGTCAGGATAACACAAGATCTGGCTGCATCTACATTGAAGGACCTGAAGGCATGGAATATAATATTCTGGAAAGCAAGGGAACTGGGTATACAACCAAAAATCAACTATCCAGCAAAACTGACTATATTCTTGCTAGGGAATGTATGGTCATTAAAAAAATTGAAGATTTCCAAGCATTCATAAAGAAAAGACTGGACTTAAACAGAAAATTTGATATCCAAATATAAAACTCAAGAGAATCACCAAAAGGTAATTAAGAGAGGTGGGGAAAAAAACAAAAACAATAACAAAAAGCAAAAACCCTTTTTAAGGGACCCAATAAGTTCAAATAATTTGTATCCCTATCAGAAAAGATGATATTGTTAACTCTTAAAATTGGTATTATCGTCAGAGTAGCTAGAAGAAATATACTTAGAAGGAACAGTGACAAACTTGTATAGGACAAATTGTATATATATATATATATATATATATATATATATATATATATATATATAAAACTAGAGGTAAAAAAAGAGAGAGGATAATATTAAGAGAAATGGTTAAAGAGTCAAAATGGAGTAAATTTATATTCCAAAAAGAAGCACATGGTGGGAGCAGGGGAGAAGACCAATACACTGGAAGAGTAAAGAGGTTGGAGGCAGGAAATATAATTAACTCAAAGAGGGAGGAACAATCAGATCCATTCTAGCAGAGAACTGATTCATGCCCTGTAGAGAAGGAGAAGGGTAACATATGGACTGGTGGGGACAGAAGCAATACTGGGGAGGAAGAGTGTGGGGAGTAGCTTAAAATGCCCTAAAGAAAAATAAGGGGGCAATAAAATGGGAGGGGAGATAAAGGGAAGTAAAATAAGGGAGGGGATTAGGGGGACTGATTAACAACAAAACACTGATGTAGAAGGAAATAGTGAAAGAAGAAAGGGCAGACAAGGAGAGGAAATCAAAATGTCTGGGAATACACAGTTGAAAATTATGACTCTGAATGTGAATAGGATGGGCTCCTCCATAAAACAAAAGCAAATAGCACAGTGTATTAGAAACCAAAATCCTAATATATGTTGTCTACAGAAAACATACATGAGGCACATAGACACACACAGGGTAAGGGTAAGAGGATGGAGCAAAATCTATTGGGCATCAACTGAGAAAAAGAAGGCAGGAGTCCAAATCATGATATCTATCAAAGCCAAAGTAAAAATACATCCAGTTAAAAGAGATAGGGAAGGTAATTACATCCTGATAAAAGGCAGTATAGACAATGAAGAAATATCAGTACTCAAGATGTATGCACCAAATGGTATAACATCCAAATTTCTAAAGGAGAAACTGGCAGAGCTCAAGGAGGATATAGATAGTAAAACTATAATTGTGGGAGACTTGAACTTTTGCCTATCAGATCTAGATAAATTAAACCAAAAATAAATGAGAAAGAAGTAAGAGTGGTTTATGAAATCCTAGAAAAATTAGTTAACAGATTTAAGAAGAAAATATTAACCAAAAGGAATATACCTTTTTAGAGGCACATGATATATTTACAAAGACATATCATGTAATAGGGCAGAGAAACATAGCAAACATGCAAAAAAGCAGAAATAATAAATGCAACCTTTTCAGATCATAATACAATAATAATAATAATAATTAGTCAAGGTACATGGATAGGCAAATAAAAAATTAATTGGAAATTAAATAATATGATTCTCCAAAAATCAGTTAAAGAAAAAATCATAGAAACAATAATTCATAGAAGAGAATGAAAATAATGAGATATCCTACCAAAATATGTGGGATGGAGTCAAAGCAGTACAGAGGGGGAAATTTATACCCTTGAATGCATATATTAACAAATTAGGGAGGGCAAAGATCAATGAATTGGGCATGCACATCAAAAAACTAGAAAGTAAACAAATTAAAAATCCCCAGATGAAAACTAAATTAAAGATAATAAAATTAAAATAAAAATTAATAAAAAACATAAGTAAAAGAATTATTGAATTAATAAATAAGATCAGAATCTGGTACTTTGATAAAACAAATAAAATTGACAAAGTACTAGTCAATCTAATAAAAAAAGAAAGAAGAAAAGCAAATTAACACTATCAAATGAAAAGGGAGACCTCACCTCTAATGAGGAAGAAATCAAGGCAATCATTAAAAAGTATTTTGCCAGGGTTAGCTGGGTAACTCAATGGACTGAGAGCAAGGCCTAGAGATGGGAGGTCCTAGGTTCCAATCTGGCCTCAGACACTTCCTAGCTGTGTGACCCTGGGCAAGTCACTTGACCTCCATTGCCTACTCTTACCACTCTTCTGCCTTGGAACCAATACGCAGTATTGACTCCAAGATGGAAGGTAAGGGTTTTTTAAAAAAAAAACTATTTTGCCCAATTATATGGCAATAAATATAGCAATCTTAGTGATATAGATGAATATTTACAAAAATATATATTGCCTAGATTAACAGCAGAAGAAATAGAATACTTAAATAATCCGATATCAGAAAAAGAAATGGAACAAACCATCAAAGAACTCCCTAAGAAAAAATCCCCAGGACCAGACAGATTCACAACTGAATTCTATCAAACCTTCAAAGAACAACTAATCCCAATACTATGCAAACTATTTGACATAATAAGCAAAGAAGGAGTTTTACCAAATTCCTTTTTTGTCACAAATATTGTACTGATTTCAAAGCTAGGTAGATCAAATACAGAGAAAGAAAACTACTGATCAGTCCCCTTAATGAACATAGATGCAAAAATCTTAAATAGAATACTAGCAAAAAGACTCCAGCAAGTGATTATGAGGGTTATCCATCATAATTAGGTGGGATTTATACCAGGAATGCAAGGATGTTTCAATATCAGGAAAACCATCCATATAATTGACCATATCAACAAGCAAACAAACAAAAATCACACGATTATCTCAATAGATGCTGAAAAAGCCTTTGACAAAAACAACACCCATTCCTATTGAAAACACTAGAAAGTATTGGAATAGAAGGATCTTTCCTAAAAATAATAAATGGTATACATCTAAAACCATCAACAAACATCATCTGCAATGGGGATAAATTAGAAGAATTCCCAGGAAGATTGGACGTGAAACAAGGATGCCCAATGTCACCTCTATTATTTAACATTGTTCTAGAAACACTAGCAGTAGAAATTAAGAAAGAAAAAGAAATTGAAGGTATTAAAATAGGCAGTGAGGAGTCTACTTAAAAAATCCCAAAGAATCAACTAAAAAGTTAGTGGAAATAATCAACAACTTTAGCAATGTTGCATGATACAAAATAAACACACATAAATTATAAGCATTTTTATATATTCCCAACACATCACAGCAGCAAAAGTTAGAGAGAGAAATTCCATTTAAAATAACCCTAGACAAAATAAAGTACTTAGAAATCCATCTGAGAAGACAAACCAGGAATTATTTGAACACAACTACTAAACCCTTTCCACACAATTAAAACTAGATCTAAACAATTGAAAAAACATTGATTGATCATGGGTAGGACAAGCTAACCTAATAAAAATGACCATCCTACTCAAATTAATTTACTTATTTAGTGCTATACCTATCAAACTACCAAAAAACGTTTTACTGAATTAGAAAAAAGTTATAACAAAGTTCATTTGGAAGAACAAAAGACCAAGACTATCAACAGAAATAATGAAAAAAAAATATGAAGGATGGTGGCCTAGCAGTACCAGATCTTAAACTGTACTATAAAGCAGTAGTCATCAAAACAATATGGTACTGGTGAGCAGACAGAAGGGAGGATCAGCGGAATAGACTTGGGGGAAGTGACATTAGAAAGACAGTCTATGATAAACACAAAGAACTCAGCTTTTGGGACAAAAACCAACTAATTGAAAAAAAACTGCTGGGAAAATTGGAAAACAATATGGGAGAGACTGGGACTAGATCAACCTCTCACACCCCATACCAAGATAAATTCATAATGGGTGAATGACTTGAATATAAAGAAGGATACTATAAGTAAATTAGGTGAGCACAGAATAGTATGATCTTAAGATCTGTGAGAAAGGAAAGATTTTAAAACCAAACAAGAGTTAGAAAGAATTACAAAATGTAAAAAAAAGTAATTTTGATTACATTAAATTAAAAAGTTTATGTACAAACTAAACCAATGCAAACAAAATGAGATGGGAATCAACAAATTGGGGAAAAAAACTTCATAACAAAAACCTCTGACAAAGGTGTAATTACTCAAATATACAAGGAGCTAAATCAATTGTACAAGAAATCAAGCCATTCCCCAATTGATAAATGGGCAAGGGACATCAATAGATAATTTTCAGGCAAAGAAATCAAAGCTATCAATAAACACTTTAAAAAGTATTCTAAATCGTTTTTATTTAGAGAAATGCAAACCAAAACAACTCTGATACCACTTCACACCTTGAAGATTGGCTAATATGACAGTAAAGAAAAGTAATGAATGTTGGAGGAGATGTGGCAAAATTGGGACATTAATGCATTGCTGGTAGAGTTGTGAATTGATCCAACCATTCTGGATGGGATGGCAATTTGTAACTATGCCCAAAGGGCTTTAAAAGACTGTCTGCCCTTTGATCCAGCCATACCACTGCTGGGTTTATACTTGAAAGGAAAAAGACATATACAAAAATATTTATAGCCACATTTTTTTGTAGTGGCAAAAAAAAGGAAAATGAGGATATTACCTTCAATTGCAGAATGATTGAACAAATTGTGGTATTTGCTGCTGATAGAATACTATTATGCTCAAAGGAATAATGAAATGGAGGAATTCCATGTGAATTGGAATGACCTCCAGGAACTGATGCAGAGTAAAAGGAGCAGAACCAGGAGAACATTATACCCAGAGACCTATACACTGTGGTAAAAATGGAATGTAATGAACTTCTCTACTAACAGTAATGCAATGATCCTGGACAATTCTGAGGAACCTATGAAAAAGAACACTATTCACATTCAGAGGAAGAACTATGGGAGTAGAAACACAGAAGAAAAACAACTGCCTAAATGCATGGGTTAATCTGGATATGACTTGGGATGTAGACTCTAAACAACTACCCCAGTGAAACTATCCAAAATAGAGAAATGGACTTTGATCAAGGATCCATGAAAAACTCAGTGGAAATTTGCATTGGCTATGAGAGGGGTGGAGAGGACAGAAAAAAACATGAATCATGTAGTCATGGAAAAAATTTTCTATTAAAAAAGTTAGCCTCTGACACAAGCATGCTTTGAGACTTTGGACAAAGGATATAAGTCCATCTCCAATGATCATCTGTCAGAACAGATAAAACTAATATGATTATTAGCCAAGCCTGAAGGATGAAATCTGAGGTCTTTTCTCTAAAATCTCTAACATTTGAGGGCTGGCCTAGATAGGGCTACTAAATTTTATTTAAGCTCAAATCCTATTAACCTGAAGATTCCCCATTTTCATTTTTCAGATGAGGAAACTGAGCCAGAAGGGCTAAGGGATACATCTGCCCTCAGTCACAAAGCCATGGAGTGGCAGAGCCATCATTTGAACAGAGGTTCTATGACTCCTAAGGTAGGACAGTGTGTCCAAGGATGACATCATTGTTGCCATGGTTTGTGGGATTTGTTGCCACTAATTGTGATGACAGAGAGGCGAGTTAAGGAGGAAGGCAAAGGAGGAGACTAGAAGAGGGGGAAGAAAATGGAGGGGCCAAGGAGAAAAAAGAAAAAAATATGAAGAGGAAAGGGTAGGAGTAGATTCTCAGATGATCCACTTTAAGGTGGAAGGGCCCTCAGTGTCAAACTGGTCCAACTTTCTCCTTTGCAAGAAAATGGAGCAGAAGTCAAGAAAACTTCAGTGATTTGCTCAGGATCACACCGGTAATACAGATCAGAGCTTCTATTTGGACTTGGGGCCTCTGTGTCCCAAGGTACTGTCTTTCATTAGGTTACCTAACATTCCCTACAGTACACAAAGGGAGAGAAGTAAGAGTTAGGAGGAAGAGAAAGAAGTTGGTGGAGAGAGATAAGAGAAAAATGTACTGAAGAGGATGCAAGGGGAAGAGGAAGATGAAGAAGAAGGAGTTCCTTTGAAAACACTTTGGGGACTGAGCAGGGAGAAGTGAGGAAAGGAAGAGAAGTAGAAAATGGAGAAGGAAGGATGTGTTTAGGGAGAAAAATTAAGGAATGAGAAAGGAAGGATTGAGGAGGAGAAAAAGAGAAGTTCTGAAAAGAAGGTGGAAAGACAACAGCCAGGCTTAGTTCAAGGGAGAGGCAGGAGGAAGGAAAGGAAAAGGGGTGAAAGAAGGGAGACCAGCAAGAAGGTAAGAAAGAGGAGAGGGTGGGACAAGGGAAAAGTAGAAAAACACTGGACAGTTCCAGAAACCAACTCTTCCAGGAAACTGCTTCAGACAGGCAGTGAGGAAAGGTAGTTTTTCCTTTCTAAATTTCAGGGTAGAAAGAAAGAGAATGTGGTCATGGATTGATTAAAGGTGGCCAAAAACCAAAGTAGTGACCTCGAGAATCTGGTCAGGAAAGGAGAGGGAAGGCCCACCCAGCAGAGCCCAGGGTGAAGGAATAACAGAAGAGAGAGGCCTCTTTTTATAAGTACCCAACTCCAAACCTAGCTCCTCATACCAGGGGCTGTCCCTGCTATTCACTTGCTCTGACTCTGGGCATACTTGTCCTCCAATTCTTCTGTGCTCCAGAGTAATCAGCCTTCGTGGCAAGCTTAGAATATTCAGGAGAACTGGGTTCTAGAGTCAGCTCTGCTCCTATCACAAGGTGACACTCTTTGTGGTGTCTCAGAGACATGCTCTGAAAAGAAGGGCATTGGATTAGTTGGGATCTAAAGAACCCTTCTGCTCAGCTGCCAGACTGTGATTCTCAGAGTGGCTGAGGGTCCCTGGGGGCAGAGAAAAATCCCAAATCCCATAAAATGAAGCTAAGGTCAGGAAATCACTGGGACCTCCTTTGCTTTTTTCCATGGTCACATTCCAAATCTTCATTCCACTCATGTTTCCCCTTGATCTTCCAGGAATCCAGGTATGAGAAAGAGATGTCAGGAAAAAAAAATGATTCCAAAGGCAAGCTATTCTGAAAGCCTGGTGGTAAAATCATGTTGGTCTATTCAGAAGGCACCAGTCCCTGTATATTTGGAAGGCAGCATGGTGAGCAAGAAGGGGCATGGATAGCATTAGGGATCTTGTCATCTGATTTCCCTTTCCACTTTTGCCCCTAAATCACCAGGTTGCATGAGTTGGAACCTCTCTACAGGCTTCAGGTTCTTCCTTTGCAAAGGTAGGCATAGGCAGACTAAGATGTTGGGAAAAGAGACAGTATTGCATTCAAGTCAAGACTTGGGATTCAAAAGGTTGCCTCTGACACAGGCTTCCTTTGAGATTTTGTAAACTGGACTGAAGTCCTTTGCCCAAGGTACTCTGACACAACAGAAAAAACTGATACGATCATCAGCCTAGACTGAGGGGTAGAATATGAGATCTGATCATTAATGTCCCCAAAATATGAGGGCTGGCCTAGATGAGACTATTTAATTTTATTTAAGCACAAATCCTATCAACCTGAAGATTCCTCGTTTTCATTTTACAGATGAAGAAACTGAAACAGAAGAGCAAAGTTTTCCAAAAGCCTTGGAGTAGCAGAGCCATCATTTAAATACAGGTTCTAGGACTCCAAAGACAGCACAATGTGGTCAAGGATGATATGACTGTTGCAAAGGTTTTGGAATGTTGCTACTAAGTGTGATGATGGAGAGGAGAGCAAAGGAGGAGACTAGTAGAGGGGGAAGAAAATGGAGAGGGCAAGGAGAAATGAGAAAAAAATATGAAGAGGAAAGGGGAGGAGTAGATTCTCACATTTTCCATTTGAGGTGGAAGTGCCCTCTGTGTCAAACTGGTCCAACCTCCTTTGCAAGAAAATGGACTTGATGCCCAGAAAAGTCCAGTGATTTATTCAGAATCAGACAGGTAATAGAGGTTAGAGCTTCTATTTGGACTCGAGGCTTCTCTCCGTAGGCACTGTCTTTCATTATGTTACCTAACATTCCCTACAGGACACAAAGGGAGAGAAGTAAGAGGTGGGAGGAAGAGAAAGAAGTTGGTGGAAGGAGTTAAGAGGAAAGTGTACTGTAGAGGATGCAAATGGAAAAGGAGGAGGAAGAAGAAGGAGACGGTTTGGAAAGACATTGGGGGCTGAGCAGGGAGATGTGAGGAAAGGAAGGGAAGAGAAAATAGATGAAGGAATAAAAATGAAGGAATGAGAAAGGAAGAACTGAGGAGGGGGAAAAGAGAAATTCTGAAAAGAAGGGAGAGAGACAAAGGCTAGGCTGAGTTCAAGGGAAAGGAAGGAGGAAGGAAAAGACAGGGGTAAAAGAAGGGAGAACAAGGGAAAAGATGACAGAAGGGACACCAGCAAGAAGATAAGAAAGAGGAGAGGGTAGGGTAAGGTCACAGAAGACAAAAGCTAAACAGCTCCAGAACCCAACTCTTAAAGGACACCTCCACAAAGAAAGGCAGAGTGGAGAGGTGTTTTTTCTTTCTAAATCTCAGGGTAGAAGGAAAGAGGATGTGGCCATGGATTGATTAGAAGTGGCCACAAACAGAAGTAGTGAGCTGGAGAATCTGACCTGGGATGGAGACAGAAGGCCCACCCAGCAGAGCCCAGGGTGAAGGAATAACAGAAGAGTTAGGCCTCTTTTATAAGCACCCAACTCCAAACCCAGCTCCTCATACCAGAGGTTTCACCTGCCCTTCACTTGCTCTGACTCTGGGCATGCTTGTCCTCCCACTCTTCAGTGCTCCAGAGTAAGCAGCCTCCCTGGTCACCTTAGAATACTCAGGAGACCTGGGTTCTGGGGTCAGCTCTGCACTTAACTGACTCTGGGTAACATACTTTGTGGTAGATTAGAGACATGCCCTAAAAAGGAGGACACTGAACTAGTTGGGATCTAAAGAATGCTTCACTTCAGCTGCTAGACGTGATTCTCAGAGTGGCTGAGGGTCCCTGAGGGCACAGAGAAAATGCCCAGAAAATGAAGCCAAAGTCAGGAAATCACTGGGACCTCCTTTGATTTTTCCATGGTTACATTTGAAATCTTCATCCCACCCTTTTTTCCCCTTGATCTTCAATGAAGCCAGGTATAAGAATGGGATGAGTTAGGGAAAAACACATTGTGTAGGCAAGCTCTTCTGGAAGCATGGTGGTAATATCATGTTGGACTATTCAGAAAGCACAAGTCCTTGTGTATTTGGAAGGAAGCTTGGTGAGCTAGAAAGAGCAGGGATAGAATTAGGGCTCATGGCATCTGGTTTCACTTCCCTCTTTTGCACCTAAATCACCAGGTTCACTAACTTGGAACTTCTCTACAGACTTCAGGTTCTTCATTTACAAAGGTGGGCATAGGCAGACTAAGATGCTTGGAAAAGAGACAGTCTTGCAATCAAGACAAGATTGGGGTTCAAATGTTTGCCTCTAACAGGACCTGGCTTTGAGACTTTGGACAGGGGACTTAAGGGCTTCTCCCAAGTTCCTCTGTCATAATAGAAAAAACAGATATGATAGTCAGGTGAGACTGAGGGATGAAATCTGAGGTCTGCTCACTAAAGTCCCCCAAATTTGAGGGATGGCCTAGATGAGTCTATTTAATTTTGTTTAAGCTCAAATTCTATCAACCTGAAGGTTCCTCATTTTTATTTTACAGAAGAGGAAACTAAGAGCTAGAAGAGCTAAAGTCTCCATCTGCCCTGGGTCACAAAGCCATTGAGTGGCAGAGCCATCATTTGAACACAGGTTATATCACTCCTAAGGTAGCTCAGTGTAAGCAACGATGAGGTCACTATTACCATGGTTTATAAAATGTGACAACTAATTGTGTTAACAGAGAGTAGAGTTAAGGAGGAGAGGAAAAATGAGGTGAGTAAAGGAGGAGACTAGGAAGACAGGGGAAGAAAGTGGAGTGGTAGAGGAAAAATATGTAGAGGAAAGGGGAAGAGTAGATTCTCATATGATCCACTTTGAGGTGGAAGGGCCCTCAGTGTCAAACTGGACCAACTCTTTCCATTGACGGAAAATAGAGCAGAAGCCCAGGAAAGTTCAGTGACTTTCTCAGGATCACACAGGTAATACAGATCAGAGCTTAGATTGGTCTTGGGGCCTCTCTCTCCCAAAGAACTGTCTATCATTACCTAACCTAATATACCCTATAGGTCAGAAAGGGAGAGGAGTAAGGGCTGGGGAATAGAAAAAGAAGTTGGTAAAGGGAGTTAAGAGGAAAGTGTACTGAAAAGAATGCAAGGGGAAGAGGAAGAAGAAGAGGAAAGAGATATTTTATAATGACCTTGGGGGTTGAGCATGCAGAAGTGAAGAAAGGAAGGGAAGAGGAAACTGGAAAAGGAAGGATGTATTTAGGGAGAAAAATTAAGGAATGAGAAAGGAAGGATTGAGGATGGGAAAAAGAAAAATTCTGAAAAGAAGGGGGAAAGGCAAAAGCCAGGCTGATTTCAAGGTAGAGGAAGGAGGAAGGAAAGGATGGGGTAAAAGAAGGGAGACCTGCAAGAATTAAGAAAGATGAGAGGGTGGTAGAAGGATTAGTAGACAAAGGCTGAACAGCTCCAGAACCCAATCCTTACAGGACACTGCCACAGACAAAGGCAGTGTGGAGAGGTTGTTTTTCCTTTCTAAATTTCAGTGTAGAAGGAAAGAGGATGAGGCCACAGATTGATTAGAGGTAGTGACCTGGAAAATCTGGTCTGAGAAGGAGAGAGATAGCCCACCCTGAAGAGCCTAGGGTGAAGGAAAAACAGAAGAGTTAGCCTGTTTGTATAAGCACCCAACTCCAAACTCTGCTCCTCATGCCAGGGGCTGCCCCTGCCCTTCACTTGTTCTGTCTCTGGACCATGCTTGTCCTCCTACACTTCTGTGCTCCAGAGTAAGCAGTCTCCCTGGCTAGCTGAGCATACTCATGAGACCTGGGCTCTAGGGTCATCTCTGCTCCTAACTGTCACTGGGTGACACTCTTTCTGGTGGATCAGTCATATGTCGTGAAAAGGAGGGCATTGGAATAATTGAGATCTAAAGAACCATTAAACTCAGCTGCCAGACTGTGATTTTCAGTGTGTCTGAGGGTCTCTGCGGGTAAAGAGTGAATGCCCAGAAAAGGAAGTCAAGGAGAAGTCACAGGGTTGTCCTTACCTTTTTCCATGGCCATATTCCTAATCCTCATCCCTGCTATTTTTCCCCTTGATCTTCAAGGAAGCCAGCTATGATTGTGGGATCAGTTAGGAAAAAATACATTGAGAAAACAAGCTCTTCTGAAAGCCTCGTGGTTAAATCATGTTGGACTCTTCAGAAAGCACAATTCCTTGTATATTAGAATGCAGCATAGTGAACTAGAAAGAGCAGAGATAGGATTAGGGCTCAATGCATCTGGTGTGCTTCTTTTCCCCCTAAATCACCAGGTTCAATAAATTGGATCTTCTCTACAGGCATCAGGTTCTTCATTTGCAAAGGTAGGCACAGGCAGACTAAGATGCTAGGAAAATAGTCTTGCAATCAAACAAGATTGGGATTCAAATGTTTGTCTATGATAGGAGCTGTCTTTGGGTCTTTGGACATGGGACTTAATTCCTTTTCCCAACGTCCTCTGTCAGAATAGAAAACTGATATTATAGTCAGCCTAGACTGAGGGATGAATTCTGAAGACTACTCACTAAAATCCACAAAATTTGAGGGCTGGCCTAGATAAGACTCCTAAATTTTATTTGAGCTCAAATACTATCAACCTGAAGATTCTTCATTTTCATTTTACAGGCGAGGAACCTGAGAGCCAGAAGGGCTAAGGTCTCCATCTACCCTGGGTCACACAGCCATGGAAAAGTAGAGCCATCATTTGAACACAGGTTCTAAGACTCCTAAGGTAGCTCAGTGTAGGCAAGGATGACATCACTGTTGCCATGGTTTGTAGAATGTTGCCACTAATTGTGGTGACAGAGAGGAGAGTTAAGGAGGAGAGGAAAAAATTAGATGAGTAAAGGAGGAGACTGGGAAGACAGGGGAAGAAAGTGGAGGGATCAAGGAGAAATAAGAAAAAATATGAAGAGGAAAGGGTAGGAGTAGATTCTCATATGATCCACTTTGAGGTGGAAGGGCCCTCAGTGTCAAACTGGTCCAACCATCTCCTTTGACAGAAAATGGAACAGAAGCCCAGAAAAGTTCAATGACTTGCTCAGGATCACACTGGAAATACAGATCAGAGCTTGGATTTGGATTCGGGGTCTCTGTCTCCAAAAGCATTGTCTTTCATTAGGTTACTTAACATTCCCTACAGGACACAAAGGGATAGGAATAAGGGGAGGGGGGAAGAGAAGTTGGTGGAGGGAGTTAAGAGGAAGGTGTGCTCAAGAGGATGCAAGGGGAAGAGTAAGGAGATGGTTTGGAATGATATTGGGGACTGAGCATGGAGAAGTGAGAAAAGGAAGGGGAGAGGAAATTGGAGAAGGAAGGATATGTTTAGGGAGAAAAATCAAGGAATGAGAAAGGAAGGACTGAGGAGGGGAAAAAGAGAAGTTCTGAAAAGAAAAGGGAAAGACAAAAGCCAGGCTGAGTTCCAGGGAGAGGAAGGAGGAAGGAAAGGACAGGGTGAAAGAAGGAAGACCAACAAGAATTAAGAAGGAGGAGAGGGTGGTAGAAGGACAATGTAAACAAAGGCTTGGCAGCTCTAGAACTGGACCCTTTGGGGACACTCTCGCAGACAAAGGCAGTGTTGAGAGGTTGTTTTTCCTTTCTAAATTTCAGGGTAGAAGGAAAGAGAATGTAGCCAGGGACAAGAGGTGGCCACAAACAGAAGGAGTAAGCTGGAGAATCTGGTCTGGGAGGGAGAAGAAGGCCCACCCAGCAGAGCCTAGGGTGAAGGAATGGCAGAAGAGTTAGGCCTGTTTTTATAAGCACCCAACTCCAAACTCAGCTCCTCATACCAGGGGCTGCCCCTGCCCTTCACTTGCTTTGAGTCTGGGCATATTTGTCCTCCCACTCTTCTGTGATCTGAGTAAGCAGCTTCCTTGGTCAGCTTAGAATCCTTAGGAAGCCAGGCTTCTAGGGTCAGCTCTGTTCATAACTGTCACTGGGTGACAATCTTTGTTTTGGCTCAGTGGCAGGCCCTGAAAAGAAAGGCATTGGACTAGTTAGGATCTAAAGAACTCTTCACCTTCTCTGCCAGGCTGTGATTCTCAGAGTTGCTGAGGATCCCTGAGGGAACAGAGAGAACGCCCACAAAATGAAGACAAGGTCAGGAAATCACAGGGACCTGCTTTGCTTTTTCCATGGTCACATTCTGATCTTCATCCCACCCATTTTTCTCCTTGATCTTCAAGGAAGCCAGGTTGGAGAATAGGATGAGTTGTTGGAAAAAACAAATCCAAAAGGAAGCTCTTCTGAAAGCCTGGTGGTAAAATATTGTTGGACTATTCAGAAGGCACGAGTCCCTGTATATTTGGAAGGAAGCATGGGGAGCGAGAAGGACCATGGATAGGATTTGGGATAATGGAATCTCATTTCACTTCCCCTTTTGCTCCTAAATCAACAGCTTCAGTAAGTTGTAACTTCTCTAAAAGCTTCAGGTTCTTCATTTGCAAAGGTAGGCACAGGGAGACCCAGATAATGGGAAAAGAGACAGGCATGCAATCAAGACCAGATTGGGATTCAAATGTTAACCATGACACAAGTTGGCTTTGAGAATTTGGACAGGGCACTTAAGTACTTCTCCCAGGATCCTGTGTCAGAACACACAAAACTGATATGATAATCAGTCTAGATTGAGGGATGAAATCTGAGGTCTTCTAACTAACATACCCAGAATTTGAGGGCTGGCCTAGCTGAGACTCCTAAATTTTATTTCATCTCAAATCCTATCAACCTGACTATTCTTCATTTTCATTTTACAGGTGAGGAAACTGAGAGGCAGAAGGTCTAATATACCCATCTTCTATGGGTCACACAGACATGGAGTGGCAGATCCATCATATGAACACAGTTTCTAAGACTCCTAAGGCAGCACAATGTGGCCAAGGATGTCACTAGTGTTGCCAAGGTTTTGAATGTTGCTACTAAGTGTGGGGACAGAAAAGAAAGCAAAGAGGAGAGTGAAGGAGGAGACTAGGAGAGGGGGAAGAAAGTGGAGGGGCCGAGGAGAAATAAAAAAATATGACAAGGAAGGGGGACCAGAAGATTCTCAGATGATCCACTTTGAGGTGGAAGGGCCCTCAGTGTCAAACTGGTCCAACCCTCTCCTTTGACAGAAAATGGAGATGAATCCCAGAAAAGTTTAATAACTTGCTCAGGATTACACAGGTAATACAGATCAGAGCTGAGATTTGGTCTAGGGGCCCAAGTCTCTCAAGGCACTGTGTTTCATTACCCAACCTAACATTCCCAACAAGACAAAAAGGGAGGGGAATAAAGGGTTGGGGGAAGAGAAAGGAGCTGGTGGAGGGAGGGGTTAAGAGGAAAGTGTGCTGCTCAAGAGCATGCAAGGGGAAGAGGAGGAGGAAGAGGAAGGAGATGGTTTGGAAAGACTTTGGGGGCTGAGCATGGAGAAGTGAGAAGAGGAAGAGAAGAGGAAACTGGAGAAGGAAGAATGTGTTTAGGGAGAAAAATAAAGGAATTAGAGAAGAAGGATTGAGCAGGAGAAAAAGAGAAGGTGTGAAAAGAAGCTGGAGACACAAAAGCCAGGCTGAGTTCCAAGGAGAGGAATGAGGAAGGAAAGGAGAGGGGATCAGATTAAAGAAGGGAGACCAACAAGAAGGTAAGAAAGAAGAGAGTGTTTGGACAAGGGCACACTAGACAAAGACAGGACAGCTCCAGAACCCAACATTTACTGGACACTATCACAGACCAAGACCGTGAGAAGAATATTTTCCTTTCTTAATTTCTTGGTAGAAGGAAAGAGCATGTGGCCATGGATAAGAGGTGGTCCAAAACAGAATTAGGGTTCTGGAGTTACTGGCCGGGAAAGGAGAGGGAAGGCCCACCCAGCAGAACCCCAGGTGAAAGAATAACAGAAGAGTTAGGCCTGTTTTTATAAGCACCCAACTCCAAACCCAGCTCCTCATACCAGGGGCTGACCCTGCCCTTCACTTGCTCTGAGTCTAGTCATACTTACCCTCCCACTCTTTTGTGGTCCAGAGTAAGCAGCTTAGAATATTCAGGACCAGGCTTCTAGGGTCAGCTCTGCTCTGAACTGCCACTGGGTGGACATTCTTTGTGGTGGGTCAGAGACATGCCCTGAAAAGCAGGAATAGTTGGGATCTAAAGAACCCTTCAACTCAGCTGCCAGACTGTGGTTCTCAGAGTGGATGAGGGTCCCTGCGGGCACAGAGAGAATGCCCAGAAAATGAAGTCAAGGTCTGGAAATCTCTAGGACCTCATTTGCTTTGTCCATGTTCACATTCCTAATCTTCCTCTCACCCATTTTTCTCCTTGATATCCAAAGGAAGCCAGCTTTGAGAGTGGGTTGAGTTAGGAAAAAACTCAATGAGAAGACAAGCTCTTCTGAAAGCATGTTGGGAGTATTCAGAAAGCACAAGTCCTTGTATAATTGGGAGGCAGCATGGTGAGCTAGGACGATCAAGGATAGGGTTAGGGCACATGGTATCTGGTTTCGCTTCCCTCTTTTGCCCCTAAATCACCAGCTTCAGTAAGTTGGAACTTCTCTAAAGGTTTCGGGTTCTTCACTTGCAAAGGTAGGAAGAGGCAGCCTAAGGTGCTGGGAAAAGAGACAGCCTTGCAATCAAGACAAGATTGGGATTTAAATGTTTGCCTCTGACACAAGCTGGCTTTGAGACTTTGGACAGGGCACTTAACTCCTTCTCCCAAGATCCTCTTTCAGAACAGAAAAAAACTGATATGATAATTGGTCTAGACTCTAGAATGAGGAATGAAATCTGAAGTCGGCTCATTAAAGTTCCCAAAATTTGAAGGCTGGCCTAGATGAGACTCCTAAATTTTATTTAAGCTCATCCTATCAACCTGAAGATTATTCATTTTCATTTTTCAGATGAGGAAACTGAGAGCCAGAAGGCCTTATGTCTCCATCTGCCCTGTGGTCACACAGCCACGGAGTGGCAGAGCCATTATTTGAACACAGGTTCTATAACTCCTAAGGCAGCATAGTATGGCCAAGGATGACATCACTGCTGCCAAGGTTTGTGGAATATTCCGACTAATTTTGATGACACAGAGGAGAGGAAAGTAGGAGAGCAAAGAAGGAAACTAGGAGAGAGGGAAGAAAGTGGAGGGGCCTTGGAGAAATAAGAAAAAATATGCAGAGGAAAGGGGAGGAGTAGATCCTAAGATGATCCACTTTGAGGTGGAAGGGCCTTAATTGTCAAACAGGTCCAATCCTCTCCTTTGACAGAAAATGTAGCTGAAGTCTGGAAAAGTTTAGTGACCTGTTCAGGATCACACAGGTAATACAGATCAGAGCTGAGTTTTGGACTCAGGGCCTCTGTCTCCCAAGGCACTGTATTTCATTAGGGTATATAACATTCCCTAAAGGACAGAAAGGGAGAGGATTAAGGGGTGGGGGAAGAGAAAGAAGTTAGTGGAGGGAGGAATTAAGAGGAAAGTATAGTGAAGAGGATGCAAGGGGAAGAGGAGGAGGAAGAGGAAGGAAATGATTTGTAAAGACCTTGGAGTCTGAGCATGGAGAAGTCAGAAAGGAAGGGAAAAGAAAATTAGAGAAGGAAAGATGTGCTTAAGGGAGAAAAATTAAAGAATGAGAAAGGGAGGATTGAGGAGGAGAAAAGGAGAAGTTCTGAAAAGAAGGGGGAGAGACAAGGGACAGGCTGAGGTCAAGGAAGAGGAAGGAGGAAGGAAAGGATGGGAAGAGATGATGTAAGGGATACCAGCAAGAAGGTAAGAAAGAGGAGAGGGTGGGACATGGGCATAGTAGACAATGGCTGAATAGCTCCAGAACCCAGCCCTTACGGGACACATCCACAGACAAAAGCAGAGGGGAGAGGTTGTTTTTTCTTTCTAAATTTCAGGATAAAAGGAAAGAGGATGTGGCCATGGATTAGAGGTGACCAAAAACAGAAGTAGTGAGCTGGAGAATCTGGCCTGGGAAGGAGAGGGAAGGCCCACCCAGCAGAGCCCAGGTTAAAGGAATACCAGAAGAGTTAGACCTGTTTTTATAAGCACCCAACTCCAAACCCTTGTCCTCATACCAGGGGCTGCCCTTGCCCTTCACTTGCTCTGATTATGGGCATCCTTGTCCTCCCACTATTCTCTGCTCCAGAGTAAACAACCTCACTTTCCAGCTTAGAATACTCAGGAGACCTGGGTTCTTTGGTCATGTCTACTCCTAACTGTTACTGGATGATACTTTGTGGTGAATCAGTGACATACTCTGAATAGGAGGGCATTGGACTAGTTGAGATCTAAAGAACCCTTCACCTCTGCTGCCAGACTGTGATTCTCAGAGTGGCTGAAGGTCCCTGAGGGAACAGAGAGAATGCCCAGAAAATGAAGCCAAAGTCAGGAAATCACTGATACCTCCTTTGCTTTTTTCCATGGTCATATTCCTAATCTTCGTTCCACCCATTTTACCCCTAGATCTTCATGGGAGCCAGGTATAAGAATGGGATGAATTAGAGGGAAAAAACTCCAAAGGCAAGCTTTTCTGAAAGCCTGGTGGTAAAATCATGTTGAACTATTCAGAACTATTCAGAAAACACAAGTCCTTGTATATTTAGGAGGCAGCATGGTGACCTAGAAGGAGCAGGGATAGGATTAGGGCACATGGCATATAATTTCACTTCCGTCTTTTGCCCCTAAGTTACCAGCTTCAGTAAGTTGGAACTTCTGTAAAGCCTTTAGGTTCTTCACTTGCAAAGGTAGGCATAGAAAGACCCTGATGGTGGGAAAAGAGACAGTCTGGCAATCAAGATAAGATTGTCATTCAAATGTTTTCCTCTGACACAAGCTGGCTTTGAGACTTTGGACAGGGCACTTAACTCCTTTTCCCAAGATCCTCTGTCAGAGCAGAAAACTGATATTATAGTCAGCCTAGACTGAGGGACGAAATCTGAGGTCTGCTCACTAAAGTCCCCAAAATTTGAAGGCTGGACTAGATCAGTCTACTAAATTTTATTTAAGCTCAAATCCTATCAACTTGAAGATTCCTCATTTTCATTTTTCAGCTGAGGAAACTGAGAGCCAGAAGGGCTAAGGTCTCCATCTGCCCTGGGTCACACAACCACGGAGTGGCAGAGCCATCACCTGAACATAGGTTCTATGACTCCTAAGGTAGCACAGTGTGGTCAAAGATGACATTACTGTTGCCAAAGTTTTTAGAATGTTGCCACTAATTGTGATGACAGAGAGGAGAGTGAAAGAGGAGAGTGGGAGAGGGGGAAGAAAGTGGAGAGGGGCCTAGGAGAAATAAGAAAAAATATGAAGAGGAAGGGGAGGAGTAGATTCTCAGATGATGCACTTGGTGGTGGAAGCACCCTCAGTGTCAAACTGCTCCTACCCTCTTCTTTGACAGAAAATGAAGTTGAAGCCCTGAAACCTTCAATGATCACACAGGTAATACAGATCAGTGCTTAGATTTGGTCTCAGTGTCTCTATCTCCCAAGGCACTGTATTTCAATTGGCAATCTAACATTCAATAAAGGACAGAAAGGAGAGGATTAAGGGGTGAGGGGAAGAAAAAGGAGTTGGTGGAGGGAGTTAAGAGGAAAATGTGCTGAAGAGGATGCAAGGTGAAGAAGAGGAGAAAGAGAAAGGAGATAATTTGGAAAGACCTCAAAGGATGAGAATGGAGAAGTGAGCAAAGGAAGAGAAGAGGAAATTAGAGAAGGATGTAAGTGTTTACGGAGAAAAATAAAGGAATAAGAAAGAAAGGATTTAGGAGGGGGTAAGGAGGAGGTCTAAAAAGAAGGTGGAGAGACAAAAGCCAGGCTGAGGTCAAGGGAGATGAAGGAAAGGACAGTGAATGGGAAAAAAGAAGGGAGACTAAGAAGAAGATAAGAAAGAGAAGAGGGTGGGACAAGGGCACTGTAGACAGAAGCTGGACAGCTCCAGAAACCTGATCCTTACAGGACACTGCCACAGACACAGGCAGTGTTGAGAGGTAATTTTTACTTTCTAAGTTTCAGGGGTGAAGGAAAGAGGATTTTGCCAAGATTTAGAGGTGGCCAAAAGTTGAAGTAGTGAGCTGGTGAATCTGTTTTGGGAAGGAGAAGGAAGGCTCACTCAGCAGAGCCCAATGTGAAGGAATGACAGTAGAGTTAGGCCTTTATTTATAAGTAACCAAATCCAAACCCAGCTCCTCATAGTAGGGGCTGCCCCTACCCTTCTCTTGCTCTGACTATGGGCATACTTGCCCTCCCACTCTTCTGTGCTCCAGAGTATGCAGCTTCCCTGGCTACCTTAGAATATTCAGAAGACCTGGGTTCTAGGATCATCTCTGCTCCTGTCACTGGGTGACAGTCTTTATGGTGTCTCAGTGACATGCCCTGAAAAGGAGGGCATTGGACTAGTTGGGATCTAAAGAACCCTTCACCTCTGCTGTCAGACTGTGATTCTCAGAGTGGTTCTGGGTCCCTACAGGCAGAGTGAATGCCCAGAAAATGAAACCAAGATCAGGAAGTCACAGGGACCTCCTTTATTTTTTCCATGTCTTCATAGTCTTCATTCCACCCTTTTTTCCCCTTGATCTTCAAGGAAGCCAAGTATGAGAGTAGGATATTTTAGGGAAAAACACATTGTGTAGGCAAGCTCATCTGAATGCCTGGTTGAAAAATCATGTTGGAGTATTCAGAAAGCCCAAGTTTTTGTATATTTGGAAGGCCGTATGGTGAGCTAGAAAGAGCATGGATAGGATTAGGGCTCATGGCATCTGGTTTCACTTCCCTCTATTGTCTGTAAATCACCAGGTTCAGTAAGTTGGAACTTCTCTAAACCATCACCGTAATGCAAATGTTAATAATATGAAAATAGTTCTTGATTAATGACACATATAACACCCAGTGGAATTGATTGTTGGCTACAAGAGGGTGGTGGGAAGAGGGAAGGGAAAAACATGTTTCCTGTAATCACTGGAAAATATTCTAACTTAATTAATTAAACTTAAAAAAACAAAATTAAAAAAAAATCTAAGATATATTGCCTCAAAATGAATTCTAGATCAGTTTAACCCACAAAAAGATGAGGAGAAATAATAACTTTTCAATTCAAAACAATTTAGAAGGCTATCTCAAAAAAAGTCTACTGCACCAGACTGGAATAAGGATACAAAATGGCAAGCCAAGGCAGGCCACCACCTAGGAAACACACTTTGGGGTGGCTGAACCCACAGGAAAGACTTCTGGAGTTCTCAACCACAGTTAGCAAAGAGAGTTGGACAAATGCTCAGGAGGAAATTATAGGAGTTCTTTTTGTTGGCTTTGGGTGCAAGAATCTTGTCATATTGCCAATAAACAGATTCAGGTCACAGTCTCAGAATGAGAAGAAGCACTAGCACCCATCATAATTTCCCACCACAGGGAAGTAAGGCACCCTAGTCACAGTTTCAAAACTGAAAAGAGTGCTAGTGGTTGTTCACAGACCAGAACACTGGCCAGAAGACAGTATTAAACTCACTTCTACTCACTTCTCCTTAGATTGTACTGCCTTGAAAGAACGAAAAGCTTATAGATCTCCAGAGGTAGCTCTAAAGGCAGTTGCACAAAGAACCTGAGTTTTGGAACAGTGTTCTCTTTACCACAGTAACAGAGCACCCAACTGTAATAGGATTTTAAGTTAAAAGAAAAATGCTGGAAAATGCGCAAACAATAACAACAAAAGAAACTTAATACCTAAAGTTACTCTGGTGACAGGTGTTATAGCAACCTCTTGGAAGAAGATGGAGACCAACTTGAGTGACAACTGAAAGTTAAAGAATTTATAACTTACCCAGATGGCATAAGCCAGGGGC
Organism: Gracilinanus agilis; assembly: GCF_016433145.1. Taxonomy (NCBI): domain Eukaryota; kingdom Metazoa; phylum Chordata; class Mammalia; order Didelphimorphia; family Didelphidae; genus Gracilinanus; species Gracilinanus agilis. The sequence continues at coordinate 24,902,245 of NC_058136.1, read as the reverse complement.
AAAAGACAGTTGCTGCCACTGCTATAAAATCCCAGAGGCTGAGCCTTTCGGGGTCTCATTTTTCTTCCCAGAGGTTGCTATAACACAGGGAAGACTAAAACATAAACTCAGAAGACAAAAAAGTCAGTAGTGTTGTAAACAAAGCCTCCAAAAATTATGAATTGGTCTTAAGCCCAAAAAGAATTAATGGAGGATCTGAAAAATTATTTTAAAAAACTAAATAAGAGATGGGGGTGAGAAATGGCCACAATACAGGAAAATCATGAAAAAAGAGTCAACATTTTGTAGGAGTAAAAATGAATGAAATACTCTGGATAATTTTAAATTAAAGGATTTAATAACAAAAATTAAAGGGAAAGGGATTCCTTCAGTTAAGTGAGCAGAGCACAAAGCCAGAGACCCACACCTGCCACACTTTAACCAAAGCAAATCTCCCAAAAAAGAGCCCTGCAGCATGGGTCTCAGCCAAATTTATCTCCCAAGACCCTGTACATCAAATGAAGACATGCTTAAAAGGATGCTGGAAATGTAGCTCAGATGTGGCAAATTTTCCACCTGCACATTCTCCACTGTGATCCTTTGGGAGACCAGTCTCCCCAATGGATCATTTTAAACATAATTTAACTAAGGTATGTAAAATATTTACACAGGGAAAATACACAATAAATAAGGAAACAAAAGGGAATCAAGAACAAGACCAATTAGGGGGCAATCTCCTTTGGTACAATAAAGTACATATAAACAAATGTATTCAACCCCAGAAAGTTCAATTCTGCACATTCAGTTTGCTCAGGAACTCCTGGCACAGCATGTGGTCTCTGCAAGCATCTTCGTGGTGCCTTCTCCAAAAAGTTTGCCTTCTAGATTCTGGGAGGTAGTCTCTTGTTCAAAATTAAACTCAAATTTAAAATAAAAAATTGACAATAATAACATAGTTCCCCCTGAGGAGGATAATAACACATTCCCCCCTGAGGAGGATACAGGGATGTATATAAGAATCACACAGGTATATATGGTGGATTAATAAGGCATTTGAATCAATTATCAAAAATATAAAAGAAGCCAAAGAAATTTTAAAAAATAACCTCTGAGTGAAATATAGAATATGAAAAATATGAAAAAAATTCTAGGAAGAAGGAAAGGGAAAAAATTTACAAATAACAACAGGTTCTTGTAGTGATTCATGTCCCATAAGCCTGTAAGGACAATCATTACTAATCCAATTCAACAGTCTAGACTACATTAAGTTGCCACCTGATGAAAGAAAATAGAAAAAGAGACTAGATCTTGAAGGAAATGGGAAATAGTATTTGCTTGTCTGACCCTTTTCGTCACTTTTTGGGATAATGAAGCCAGAACAATAGATGTTATATACTTGATAAAGAGGGTGGTACAAGGAAGTCTTGCATTTAACACACATTAAACAGCCGCAACCTTGAGTCTCACACATGATCAAGTTCTTGTGCTCTTTGTGCAGAATGTCATCAATTCCCATAGGATTGGTTTGGTCTCTTACCTTTGTGCTTCTTTTGCACTTTGTAGGTTAACTTCTGTGCTCCTTTGTGGGCAGTTTTTTCCTTGATTTAGACATATTCATTGAGCAAAAGTCTCATAATATTTAATTAAATAACTAGTGGCAAGTTGCCATAGTCCAAAGCTTTTTGGGTACACATTTATATGCTAGGCAAATGGACATTTTAGCTTATTCGATTGCTAAAATCAAAACAGTTAAAAAATCTTTTCAATACTGGTGACATGTGCTTCAAATACAAAAAATGAGAGAAAAAAATCAAATATTGTGTCACACATGTAGGAAGAAAAAAATATTTTAAAACTGTATATATTTAACAATTACAGAGGTAAAATATAGAGTCTATTTGCCAAAAAAATAAGATTCATTTCCTCTTTAACTTGCCATGATCCGCAGTATGAGTGCAAATGAGGTAGATAAAACAATGGAGGTATAAAAACAATAATCTAAGAAAATAAAAAAAAAATTCATAAAAGGCACAAATGTTATAAAAGGCACATCAGATCAATGTAGATCACTAATACATATATCGTGGTTTTTTTTTTTTTGAGGTAGTATATCTGTTGTTTTACAAGGGCAATTTGTTCAAATAGAAGGATCAATAAAATATAATGTAAAAAAATAGAACAGATCTAGCAACAGTTGAGTCTCAGCCAAATATAATCAATAGTAAAATTCAATCAGTATAGGCAATTATTCATTATCAACAAAAGGTACAATCAGTCACATGAGTTGCTGTGTGACAAATACATGCTACAAGTCCTTTTACATCTAGCAAATCTTGCAACCTTAGAGGAGATAGTTTTCAACAAATTCCAAAACATAAACCTCTGTACTGCTGATAAAAATACTCTTTGGGTCCAAAATATCATCCAGAAGTCAGTAGAATTCATGGTAAATACTCCCTCTTGGGAGTCATCCAGGGCTATCATACCCCCTAGGAATACCTTCGCACCTCCACTGGTACGAGACTGACACTCTATATGTCTCTTCCATTACATTTTCTACAAAAGCACAAATATTGCTACAGCACTTTACTTCAGTTACCAATAAGACCCTTATATCTTATTACACAGAAATCAAAAGCAAGCAGTCAGAAGGTAGTAGGGCTATGAAAAATACCTTAAAAATCAATTAAATCTTCAAATGTTGCATACAGGTTGATGGATCACTTTGCAATGTAACAAGTATGATAGTACAAATAAAGATATTGGGAGAGTAGGCTCTGTATTGAAAACCTGTTTCTTCTTCTTTGCTACTATTTGGAGGAGAGACAAAACTGAAACAAAAACAATAGAGTCTAAGGGGTACCACCTTCTGCCCCACATGGAGGGTCATTAGCACCCTGAGTATTTTGTGGATGAGCTCCACTTAAGATATACTGTTGATGGGTCATTTGGTTTGGGTTACCAGTTATTTGACTCAAATTTCTAGAATTGTAATCATTCTTAAAGTTGTGACTTCTGAAATTATTATTGTAGTTCCTATAGTTGTTTTTGAAATTATTGTTCCAGCAGGTATTATTTCTGATTGTCTGGAAGAAATTCCTACAGTTCATCATTTTTGGCCCTTCTTTCCACAGAAATGGCAGGTAAGGGATAGATAGATTCTTGGAGAGAGACAAGTGCCATTGGTTTAGTATCATGACCTTTTTCTTGTTTATCAAATCTGTTATTTAAATATTTTAATTCTTTCTGGATCTTATCTAGTAAATCATTAGTTTCTGATTGTCTTTATTTCCTTTAAAAACATATGCAGCAATTCACCTCAACTCATCAATGTCCATTTCAGACCTCTTTGGGCAATATGTTTTAAAATAATCTTGGACGACTCTGCAACAATTGTTGACAAAGTGTTATTTTATATGTCTAATATCTCTTTCTACAGAAATATCAAGGTCTAGGTACCTACTTCCCAGCTCAAAGAGACTATCCATAAATTTGGAGGGTGTCTCATCATCGGATTGTTTAAGACATTCGAATTTAGTCCATGCCTCCAGCCTTTTGGAGCATTCTTGCATTGCTCTTAGAATGACTTCCCTAGCTTAATGTAGTTCCATGTATTCATCATTATCATTATAGTCCCAATGAGGATCCACAGGTGTGCTGCATGGCGCCCTCAGGCTTTACTGACATGAGAGATTCTTATTCCTCTCACATTCTGTTAAAAACGCATGTAGTAATTGTTCAACATCTTTATAAGATGGATCAAAATGAAACAATATAACGGCAATCTTTTTTGTTGCCAGGATAGGTTCATCTTCATAACTAAGAATATTGTGTTTAAATTATTTTATATCCTGGGGTGTGAAAGGCCTATGTTGTTTTACTTTGAATACTTCCCAAGTTTGTAGTACTGTGGGCACTTCCCTTAATGGGAAAACATCTTCATTGGAATCAATCAGTGGTTGTGGTTTCATAGGAAGTGTCTATGTGGATACTGAGGTAGTATAGGTAGGAACTTGTATGGTAGGAGGACAAGGTTTTCTTGGGGCTCGGGTTGGTCATGGGGAGGGAAAAGGGACAGGGAAGGATGGGGCATCAGGAGAAGGAGCACAGGGGAGAAGGTTAGGGAGGAGGTGCTCAATACAAGAGAGGTGGTTTTCCATCTGAGACACAGAAGAGGGGTCTTCCATGTCTATTACAGTATCAATTTCTTGGGGTAATTCAGGAATAGGGTTGGAAAATTTGGATATATCTTGGATGGAATCATCTATTGCCATTGAACCATTTAAGGAGTGCTTAAAATTGTCCAAGTGATTTTGAATGTCAGCTTGCATTTTTTGTATGATAAGTTTTTGTGCCTTAATATTTAGGAACTGATAGAGAAAATTCCCTAGCAACATAAAGAGAAGGAGACATTCTAATAACTTAAAGGTTCCAAATTGAATGAAAGTCAAAAAGGTTTCTTGTAAAGTAGCAGTCATGATGCTTGGTGTTGTATTTATAAAGATCTTATTTTATAGTCTTTTATAATATTTTATAGGATGTTATATGATTTTATTGCTGCTCTCCAGTGGCAGAAAAGCCACTGTAGTCCAGCAAGAGGAAAAACTGAGTGCTCAATAATGCCCTCTACCAGAATCCAGGTCAGAGTATGGAGAATCTGGCTACAAAGGCAAGGGTGAGGAGTTTTTTAAGGCAAGGATTTGGGGCTGATTTTAGGGGCAAGGACATCTCTTAGCTGGAGTGGGAAAAGATTTTAGCTAAAAGGAAATATAGGAAGCCAGTTGGGGTGGGTGAAAAAGGAGTTAGTTAGGAGGGAGGGCCAGCTGCCCAGTAAGGAAAAAAGGGATCCCCCTCCTCTGGGCTGGGGTTGGGGCAGGGAATTTAAAGCTTACCAGTAGCAGCAACAGCAAGCAGCAGCAAAAAAAAAAGTTAGCAAGAGCAGTCTCTGTGAGGGAGAGACCCGGCTGCTTGGCTCTCGTTGTGGGCAAGTATAGGCAATGAGCCTGGGAAAGCTTTGAAAGGTTTCCCAGAGGGAGAAGGGACAAGGGACAAGGAAGAAAAGAGAGGGGAGATCATGGCAGGAAAAGAAATTCAGTCCCTTTGTGGTCGCCAAAAATTGTAGGAGTAAAAATGAGTGAAATACTCCAGATAATTTTAAATTAAAGGATTTAATAACAAAAATCAGAAGGAAAGGGATTCCTTCAGTTAAGTGAGCAGAACACAGAGCCAGAGACCCACACCTGCCACACTTTAACCAAAGCAAAGCTCAAGCTCCCAAAAAAGAGCCCCACAGTGTAGGTCTCAACCAAATGTATCTCCTAAGCCTCTGTACGTCAAATGAGGATGACTTAAAAGGATGCTGGAAATGTAGCTCAGGTGTGGCAAAATTTCCACCTGCACATTAGTTGAGGAACCCTCTTAAGCTTCAACACTTCCTTGATGCTATTCTCAGCTTATTTTCTGGGTTTTTACCAGTTTCATTTCTTGGAGGCTCATATGATAGTCTGAGGGTTGAAAGTTCTGAGAGCCCCCTCATCCTGCTGATTCAATTGTCCCTTGATATGCTGATGGCTTAAGGACTTGCCTCAGGCTTGGGCATAAGCTTTTGATCTCACTCTGAACTTGATCAAGTCAGGGTCTGATCAAATTCTAGCCCCAGGCTTAGGCTCAATATTTTGGTCTCACTTGTGTGCTTGATCCAATCAGCCACACCCTTGATTGTCCTGTCCTGGAGCTCTAGCCCTAGTTTGGGGCAAAAAAGATGGAGGAGGGCCTGTGATCTGTGTCCTCACGACAAAGTATGAACTATGTCCTCACCCAAGACCAGATTGGGATTCCTGGCTTAGGTCTGGGCCCACATGGATCAGCCCACTTCAGCGCATTCTACTCTGGGCTGGGGACTCTAGGCTTCTCCACAAATTTGAAATTTCAAAAGGAGTGAGTCAGCTTGGACCACTATGTGCCCAGGCAGGGTCTCAGGGTCTCAATGTTGGCTTGGACATAGGTTCCAAACCTGTGGCAGCAGATGTGGAGTTGGGTAGGGGGATTGTGCCTCCCTCTTGGCTTGTTCTTCCTTTCTTGATGCATCCTCTTGCTGGCTCTGCTCTCCTTTTACTCCAGGGCCCCCAATGTTATATGCCTATGTTTCGGGTTTTTCTTTTCTTTTTTTATTATTAAACATTTATTAATATTCATTTTAAACCTGTTTACATACTTTATGCCCCTACTTTCCCCTTCACCCCCCCACTCTTCCCACACCCATGGCTGATGCACATTTCCACTGGTTGTAATATGTGTCCTTGTTCAGGGCCTATTTCCATATTGTTGTTAGTTGCATTGGTGTGGTAGTTTCTAGTCCACTTCCCCAATGATGTCTGCCTCAGCCCATGCATTCAAGCAATTGTTTATCTTCTATGTTTCCTCTCCTGCAGATCTTCCTCTGACTGTGGGTAGCGTTCTTTACCATAAATCCCTCAGAGCTGTCTTGTGTCATTGCATTGTTACTAGTATAGAAGTCCATGACATTCAATTTTACCACAGTATATCAGTCTCTGTGTACAATGTTCTTCTGGCTCTGCTCCTCTCACTCTGCTTCAGTTCCTGGAGGTCTTTCCAGTTTGCCTGGAACTCCTCCAGTTTATTATTCCTTTTAGCACAATAGTATTCCATCAAAAGCATATACCACAATTTGTTCAGCCATTCCCCAATAGAAGGGCATACCCTCGTTTTTCCAGTTCTTTGCCACCACAAAAAGCATGGCTATAAATATTTTCATAAAAGTCTGTTTATCTATGATCTCTTTGGGGTACAAACCCAACAATGGTATGGCTGGATCAAAGGGTAGGCATTCTTTTATAGCCCTTTGAGCATAGTTCCAAATTGCCATCCAGAATGGTTGGATCAGTTCACAACTCCACCAGCAATGCATTAATGTCCCAATTTGGCCACATCCCCTCCAACATTCATTACTCTCCCCTACTATCATTTTAGCCAATCTTCTAGGCATGAAGTGATACCTGAGCATTGTTTTGATTTGCATTTCTCTAATTATTAGAGATTTCTCATGTGCTTATTGATAGTTTTTATTTCTTTATCTGAAAAATGCCTATTCATGTCCCTTGCCCTATGTTTGCATAGTGTTCTTCTCTACACCATCTTTGGAATGCAATCAGCCAGTTTTCACTTTAAAATTTCCAGTAATAGGAAAACTATTCCTAAGGTAGTGATTTCACTTTTTGTTGTTGTTCAGTCATGTCTGACTCTCCAACTTATTCTTCTCAATAATGCAGATAAAGCACTTTGCAAAAAGATACAATAGTGGAAGGAGTACCGGATCCAGCAACAGTCAACCTGGGATCATATTCTAAGTCTGCTACTTAATACCTGTGTTATTTTGGCAAATCAGAACACTTTTCTCAGATCTCAGATTCCTCTTCTGTAAAAAGAGAGGATTTGATTAAGCATCTTTAAGTCACTTCCAACTCTAAATCTAGGATCTTTAATACTAGGAATGAATGAATGAATGGATAGCATTTATTAAATGCTTACTATGAGCCAAGGGGGATACAAATAGAAAAGTGACAGTCCCTGCTCTCAAGGACCTGAGATTCTAACTGATAATTCATTATACAACTGAGTTATTAACATTATTCCTAATCCCTTTTTAATGATTTGTCCTCAACCCATTTCTCTCTGTACACTGTTTCTTGGCAATTTCAGTCACTATTACAGCTTCACCTACTCCTTCCATTTCAGTGACTCCCAAATTCATATTTCCAAACTGAACTTTTCTTGAATTCTCAATGTACATTTCTAATTGCCTTCTGAATTTCTACCTGAATGTCCCAACTTCATGTTAAATTCACCATATCCTAAACTAAGATCATTATTGTTTCATCTAAGTCAGAATTTCCTTTTGACTTTGTTACTTCTGTCAGCAGTACCACTATTTCCCCAGCCTCCCATGTTTGAAACCAGATTCAATTTCTTCTCTTTAATTTCTGATATCCAAATTAATTAAACATTCCTGTCAATCCTGGGAATTTTCTCTCATCCATTCACTCCTTTCTAGTCTCCCTGAAAAAAAATCCTAGTATAGGTCTTCAGGATATCCTGCATTCTCTCTCCACCTCTAAACTATTCTTAAATCACTACTATTATTCCTACTTCTCTGAAGACTTATCTCAAATCCCACTTTCAACTGAAACTTACCTTTTTCTCCACTCCCACCTGCTACAACCATCTTCTCTGAGATTTCTTTCCATCTATTCTATTTTTATCTTGTATATATGTAGCTATTTATAGTGTTTCTACCATTAAGATGGTGTTCCTTGAGATTAGAGATTCTATTTGCCTTCTTTGGATCTCTAGTGCTTAGAATGGTGTCTGGGATATAGAAAGCATTTAATAAGAAGCTCTTAAATAACCATCAGAATAATCTTTCTTATTCATAGATGTGGTCATGTCACTATTCTGTTGGAAACATAACAACAAAACTTCAGTGGCTTCCTATTTCCTCTTGGTAAAATTCAATCTCCATCCCCTAACTTTAAAAACTATCCACAATCTGGCACTATTCTAGCATTCCAGCTTTTATCTAATATCACTCTCTTCTTTATTATTATTCAAAACCCCAGGCAAACTCTCTTATCCTATATTCTTCAGAATATGCTGTCCATTCCTTGTGGCTAGAATACATTCCATCCTCCTCTTCAGCTGTTAAAATGTTACCCATTGTTTTGTAAAGGGAAACCTGAACTCTCCTGGAGAACTCTGGTTCTGGAATCTCTTACTATTGTACCCAAGTTCATTTGGAGTAGTTGGAAATACCAGATATTTAAATCACAGCTCCATCTCACCAACGCCATATTTGTTTTTCACACACAAAACAAGTAAGCCACAACTTCAATAGCAAAAATTAAATTTAAAAACAAAACATTGCAAAAGACAAGGAAAAATAGATAAAATCATTTTTGGACCCCACCACCCATAAAAGGATGCAATTTTCCTGTATCAAGTCTTTCTCTTATTGCAAATTTTTAAACAGATAAGACAATTATTAAGGAGCAAGTTCAATTAGTTTAGAGATTATCAAGTTTTCATAGAATTTTGCTACATCATTCACAACAACATGCACTTTCCTATTTCAATTTCCAGCACCACTATTCATTTTGTCAAACAAGTTAGCAACCTTGGAATAATCTTTGATTCTTCATTTACCCTCCTCCTCCCTCCCCCAATATATAATTTGTTGCCAAAGTTTATTTCTTATTCTACCTTCACATCTCCCATACATTCATCTCCTTTTCTGCACTCACACAAACTCTGCCCTAGTATAATCACTCATCCTTCTTGTCTAGACTCCTGAACTTGGTCTTCTTGGCTCTAATCTATTCACTCTCTACTCCATCTTCCACATAGCTGCCAAATTGTTATTACTAAAATATAGATATGACCACTATCACATATCCACTCAGATTTCTTTTCAATGACTTCCTATTGCCTCTAGAATAAAATATAAAATCTTCAGTCTGACATTTAAAATCCTCTACCATATGGCTCCCACCTTTATAGTCTTTTTTCCTTTTATCATATAAACGTTTTTCACCCACTTTCTGCTCCAGCCAAACTAGCCCACTAACTTTCCTCCATACACAGCATTTCACCTCCCACTTTCATGTCTTTATACAAGTAGCATCTATATCTGAAAGTCTTTAACTTCCCTCAGAGAATAGTTTAGGTCCCACCTTCAACTTGAGGTCATTGCTGATCTCCCATTATTAGCACTCTCTCCTACTTGAGGTTACTTTGCACTCACTTGTATTTGCTTACTCGTGTACCTATTTAGTCC
>NC_058136.1:24865427-24890523 GCF_016433145.1 Gracilinanus agilis | reverse complement strand
TGCATCCCACAGAGTTTGGTAGGATGTCTCATCATTGTCATTCTCTTCAATGAAATTTTTGATTGTTTCTATGATTTCTTCTTTGACTAATTAGTTTTGGAGAATCATATTGTTTAATTTCCAGTTGGTTTTTGATTTGCCTGTCCAGGTGCCCTTACTAATTATTATTTTTATTGCATTATGATCTGAGAAGGTTATATTTATTATATCTGCTCTTTTGCATTTGTTTGCAATGATTCTATGTCCTATTACATGGTCAATCTTTGTAAATGTACCATGTACAGCTGAAAAGAAGGTGTATTCCTTTTTACCCCTATTTATTTTTCTCCACATATCAATTAAATTTAATTTTTCTAGGACTTCATTCACCTCTCTTACCTCTTTCTTATTTATTTTTTTGGTTTGATTTATCTAGATCTGAAAGAGGAATATTTAGATCTCCCACTATTATGGTTTTACTATCTATTTCCTTCTTGAGCTCTGCCAGTTTCTCCTATATGAATTTGGATGCTATATCACTTGGTGCATATATATTGAGCAGTGTTATTTCCTCATTGTTTATACTGCCTTTAATCAGGATGTAATGACCTTCCCTGTCTTTTTTAATCATATCTATTTTTACTTTGGCTTTGTCAGAGATCATAATAGCCACTCCTGCCTTCTTTTTCTCATTTGATGCCCAAAAGATTTTGCTCATACCCTTAACCTTGAACTTGTGTGTGTCTACGCACCTCATATGTATTTCTTGTAGACAACATATGGTAGGATTTTGGTTTTTGATCCATCCTGCTATTTGCTTCCGTTTTATGAGCGATTTCATCCCATTCACATTCAGAGTTACAATTGTTAGTTGTGCATTCACTGACATTTTTGTATCCTCCCCTAGACCCACCCCTTCTTCTTACACTATTTTCTTTTAAACTAGTGGTTTGCTTTGAGCCAGTATCCCTTATCCCCTCCCTTGATTAACTTCCCTTTCTGCCCCTTCCCTCATTATTCCCCTCTTTTTGTTTTTTAAAGACCTAATGAATTCCCTGTCCCTTCTTCTCCCCTCCCTTTTTTGACCTCCCCATTCCCCTGCTCCCTTTGGTTTATCCTTTCTGACTTTCTCAGTAGGGTTAGATAGAGTTTTATATACCAATGGATAATAAAGCTACTCTTCCCTCTCTGGGTTGATTACACTGAGAGTAAAGTTTGATTATTCCCTCTTAATGCTCTCTTCCTTTTCTTCTTATTATAGTATTTATCTCCTCCCCTTCCTATACCCTCTTTGTGTGTAATAGAATATCCTATTTTTCTCATTTACTCAGATTTTTCTTGGTGTCCCCTACTATTCCCCCCTCTTTCCCACCCCCCATGTCATCTTAGACCATTTAGTATCATGTCCTCTCACTATGAATTATTCTTCTGGTTGCTATAATAGTTAATAGAGTTCACTACAGAGAATTATACAGAGTATTTCTCCACATAGTAATACAGATAATTAGATCTTTTTTAAGCCCTTAAAGAGTCAAATTTATAAAATTATAAGTTTTCCTTCTTTTCCCTCTGTTTCTTATTTACCTTTTCATGTTTCTCTTGATTTTTGTGGTTGGGTATCAAACTTTCCATTTAGTCCTGGTCTCTTTTGTGCAAAAACTTGGAATTCTTCAATTTTGTTGAATGCCCATACTTTCCCCTGGAAGTATATAGTCAGTTTCAATGGGTAGTTGATCTGTGGCTGAAGACCCATCTCTCTTGCCTTTCTGAATATTGTGTTCCAAGCCTTGCGGTCTTTTAGCGTGGAAGCTGCCAGATCCTGTGTGATCCTGATTGGTACTCCTTGATATTTCAATTGTCTCTTTCTGGCTTCTTGTAAGAACTTTTCTTTTACTTGGAAGCTCTTAAATTTTGCTATTATATTCCGTGGTGTTGACTTTTCTATGTCCAGTGTAGAGGGTGATCTATGGATCCTTTCAATGTCTATATTGCCCTCTTGTTAAACTTCAGGGCAATTTTGCTGAATAATTTCTTTAAGTATAGAGTCAAAGTTTCTATTAATTTCTGCCTTTTCTGGAAGACCAATGATTCTCAAATCGTCTCTTCTCGATGGGTTGTGTTCATCTGTCACTTTCTCATTAAAATATTTCATGTTTCCTTCTATTTTATCAGTCTTTTGGCTTTGTTTTATTTGTTCTTGTTGTCTTGAGAGATCATTATGTTCTATTTTTTCAATTCTAGCCTTTAAGGACTGGTTTTCGGCTATAATCTTTTGGTTTTCCTTTTCAATCTGGTCATTTCTGGTGTTCAATTTGTTTATCAGTTCATTTGATTTCTGAGCCTCACTTTCCAATTGCAAAATTCTGCCTTTTAAGCTGTTATTTTCTTGCCAGATCTCTTCCATCTTCTTCAACATCTCATTTTTGAACTCTTCAATAGCTTGTGACCAGCTTTCATTTTTTTGGTAAGGTTTCGATATGATTACTTGTTTGTCCTCCTCTGTTGTCTGGATTTTCTCTGTGTAAAAGTTTTCAAGTCTTCCAGAGTTTTTCTTGATAATCCTTTTCTTCCTCTGGAGTTCTTGGCTTCCCTTCGTTAGCCCCGCCCCTTTTCCACTTTGTCTTCACACTCAGGGTCTGCCTGTGCTTTCTAAGCTCCTGGGGGCTCTGGTCTCCTTGTCCTCAGGGTCAGGCCTCCTGGTAGACCCCGGTCTGCCCCTCTGCCTGAGGCTCCTTCAGCAGTCTTTGGGGCTGCTTCCACAGCCGCTCTCCGGTCCGCACCGGGTCCTCACTGGAGGTCCAAGCCTGGGCTGGAGATCTTTATTCAAGCCTAGGGCACTGCCTTTGCCTGAGATGCCTTCACGCACTTGGGAACTTCGGTGTGTTAGAGATCTTTGTCCTGGCCCAAGGTGGTGCCTTCACTGGCGCAGATGCTCGGGAAAGTCCCTGCGTTAGAGGTCTTTGTCCCGGGCTAAGGCAGTGCCTTCACCCACGTGGACGCTCGGGGAAAGTCCGTGCGTGCCCCCCAGCCACTTGGGGTCCTTCCTCTTGCAGCACACAGGTACAAGCCCTGGGGCTACCAATGATTAACTGGTTGCCCCAATCCTGTTTTCACTCTTGTGCATTGGCCTTCACGTTGTGTGAGGTGTGTGGTGTGTGGGGTGGGGGAGGGGCTTCTTCCTCTTGCGTTTTAGTGAGAGCTGTTTCACCCCTTTATAGCGTGGAGATGCCCCAATTCTGGGTACCTTCAACGCTGCGCCCTGTTGTGGGGTTCCGTCATTCGTCTGGGTTCCCTTTTATTTCCCCTTGAGGAGTCCTATATGCTTTGGTCAGGAGAGATCAAGCAGCTTCTCCTTACTCTGCCGCCATCTTAACTTGGAAGTCAGGTTTTTCTTTTCTTGAACGTTGCTTTACTCTGTCTCCTTGTTGATTCTCTCAATCCTGTATCTGGTTTGTGGCATTAATCTTGATTGGAGATGATTCTCATGGTGACACAGAGCTGTTCTGGTTTACTCTGCCATCTTGGCTCTGCCCCTAGAACTCTTCAAGTGACTTTCTAAGATATTAGTTATAGATAGGAAACTCATCTGCATTGGTGGAAGGATTTTGCACACTAAGAGTTCCCCATATTTTCTCAGGATCAGGACAAAAAAATTACAAAACTTTGTATCCATTTATCTGTGTAGATGTCATTTTCCCCAGTGGAATGTAAGCATTTTAAGAACAAGGAATCCAGGAAATAGGAGCTAGATCTGTGGTGTCATTGCTATAAGGAAGCTCCCAAAGAGGGAATTACCTCTACTAGGAAAGGTAGAGTACCTTCTCTACAATAATCTTAAAGAATTGAGAAGAGAAGAGGTGTCAAAACCTCTAGATGCATGTTCTATATGAGCCAGATTAAAACATAACTGGAAAATATTTAATAAAATAAATAAAAGTACAATAAATCATAGGCAATGTTACAGTTTAAACCAAGGCAATAAGCACCCCTCCAGGCATACTTTGTATATATTGGTGGCTTTGGTCTCCATTTAAGTTTGATACCATTGACCTAGAGCACTTGAAACTTAAGTGATTTGCCCAGGATTACATAATCATTATGTATCAAAGGCAGAAATTGAGCCCTGATCTTCCTAGCTTGCAGGATAGATCTCTATAATACTACACGAGGTTACCTATTCCTTATACACAGTAGGCACTTAATAAACTCTTGATGAATTGAAATGTCAGTGAGTCAACCAACCTTAAGAAATGATTTGTAGCTAAGCCATTAGAAATTTACCCCTCACAAAAAAGTTTTCTGTAGGGGAGGGGTGTTGGGAAAGAGCTTACATCAGATGCCTCTGATAAGGGACTGAGATCCATGCTACATAGGAAATTAACTCAAATAGATGAAAGCAAGAGTCATTCCCCAATGGAGAAGTAGTTGACCCATATGAACAAACAGTTCTCAAAAGAACCAATTGCTAATTATTAATCATCATATGAATGCATGCTCCAAATGACTAATTATGAGGGAAATGCAAGTCAATACAGCTCTGAGGTTTCACTTTACACCCAGAATATTGGCAAAGATGACAAAAGATGGAAATAATACATGTTGGAGGAGATGCAGAAAGACAGGCACACCTGATACACTGAGAAGTGGTTCAGTACTTCTAGAAAATGATTTAAAATTATGAGTCTCTCTCTCTCTCTCTCTCTCTCTCTCTCTCTCTCTCTCTCTCTCTCTCTCTCTCTCTCACACACACACACACACACACACACACGAAATGTATTCTATAATGGGAGATGAGAATGTTACAGTAGATATAATCTGCAGGGATTTGATACTCAGAAAGAACATTTCCTCTGAGAGAGTATTGGGCCTCGGTAAGTAGCATCCTGCCTCAGGAGAAGGAATCAGAGCTCCTGGGGACAAGCAGTATCCAGAAAGGTGGAAGGACATGGATGCAGAAAGATTTTAAGGAAAATGGAGTAGAAAATTATCATGGAGAATATAGAAGGGGACAGAAATGGACCATGAAATCAAGGACATAGAAAATTTCTGCCAAAGGGTAATATTTTTATCCCTTTTAGGAACTGATTCTCCTAAGAATGAGAAGTAACTGAGACATGGAGAAGAGGGGCCATAATCTTCAGAGTAATAACAAAGGAATTGTTTAAAAACAGAACGTAAAAATAAGTATTTTAGAAGCTCTATTTCAGGAACAGAAAGCCATAAAAACAACAACAGTAATAGCATTTATCAAGCACTTTAAAATTTGCAAAGCACTTTGCAAATATTATTTTATCCTCACAAAACCCTGGAAGAAAAGTGCTTTTGTTGCTGCCATATTACATTTGAGGAAACTGAAGGAGACAGAGGTCATGTGACTTGTCCAGAGTCATATGGTTAGAAGTATCTGAGGCTGGATTTTAAATTAGGTCTTTCTGACTCCAAATTCAGCACTCAAACACAAAGACTATGAATTAAAGAATAAAGGTCTAGAAGAGGCAGAGAAGAAGAATACTCATGAAAAGGATGAGAGAAAAATACTTTATAAAAAAACACAGAAAATAAAACAATAGCAACAACAAAGAAAAGAAGTAGAAGGAGAGATTTTATTCTTATCTTTATTATCTACTTATGCAAAAGAGTGAAAAAGAAGGGAAGAATCAGATAAATAAAGGGGAAAAAGAAAAAGGAATTAATAAATTAAGCCAAACTCCAAAATTAGGGAAAGAGGCAATAAAGAGAAGGGAGGTGATACTTGAGGGTAAAGGGAAGAAAGCCTGTAGGAATAAGGTTACCTTGAAGTAAATTAAGCTAAAATCACTGAAGAGACAAAATACTGATTTGCAGAGGAAGAGGAACCCCAAAAATGCTAATTCAGAAAAAGTCAATATTTAGACACAAATGGAGAAAATATAAATCTAACTCTCATAATTTTAAATGTGAGTAGATTAAATAATCCAATAAAATGAAAGAATGCAAAATTGAATAAGAAAGCAAAACCCTATAATCTGGGTTTACAAGAAACATACCTACAAAACAAAGACATGCACAGAATAAAAATGAAATACTGGAACAAATTTTACAAAGCATCAGATAAAGGCAAAAAAATGAGATGTAAACATGCTATCAGACAAAGCAAAAAGAAAAAATCACAAGTAGAAAGGATTCGTAGACAAAAAAACAATATCAATATAAAATGACTCATGTATTCTAAATGTCTTAGCATCTAAAGGAATAATTAACTGAATGTCAAGAAGATAGAGACAATAATATGATACTGACAGGAGATTTTAATGTCTCTTTTTCAGTTTGTGACAAATCTAACAGAAAGAAAAACAAAAAGGAAAATATAGAATTGAACAAATTGTTGAGGAAACCAGAGCTAAAAGATGTGTGGTGCCTTCTAAAAGGGACTGCTGAAAGGTATACATATTTATCAAGACATGAAACTTTTAACAAAAATTGACTGTATTAGGACACAGAAGCACAGCAAATAAATGTAAAAAGCAGAGATAAGAAGCACCCTTCTTATAGACCATAACTCAATAAAAACAGTGATCAGTTTGGGGAGCACAAACAAAAGACATACATGCAAATGTAAAAACTCTTAAAATAGACTGTAATACAGAAGTCTTTGAAATCAGTTGATAGCAGTTAAAAGACAGACTAGTAAATTCATGGAGAAGACTAAACAAGAGATAGCTAGAACTCAGATAACTCAGTAACCTAGTGTTTGATCAAATGCAAAATAGAAATATAAAATAAAAAAATAAGAATTCTCGGTTTGACAAAAAAATGCTGAGAGAACTGGAAAGCAGTCTGGCAGAAATTAGGCTTAGATCAACATCTTATACCATATTCTATAATAAAAATAAAATGGATGTTTAACCTTAATATTAAAGATATTACCATAAAACAATTAGGGTCAGAGTGAAGTCAGGAATTTTGCTTACCTCTACAACAACTTTAAAAATGTGGCAAACTTTCCCGAGTAGGAAAGCCATGAAAAAAGTCACAGTGAGGTATTTTATTGGCTCCAGGGCAGCTTAAGAAGACAGAAATAGAGGTATACTGACATTGGGATGGGAGATGGCCAGGAGTATTGTATGACAGAAGTAACACTATCTAAAAGCTGACAAAGTGGAACATCCAGAAGGTCAGTGTCACTAGAAGGAAGAATATGTGTTGGGGAGTAAGGTGTAAAAATACTGGAAAGATAGGAGGAGGTGTGGCTATATAGAGCTTTCAGTGCAAAACAAAGCATTTTGTATTTGCTCCTGGAGGCAAGAAGGAAGCTACTAAACTTTATTGAGTAGGGGAGTGATGTGATCAGACCTGTATTTTAGGAAAATCACTTTAGTGTTTGATTAGAGAATAGATGTGGTGGGGAGAGAGATACTACTGAATGTAGCAGGGGCCTGGGTTCCCAAGGGAGGTTTAGGTCTAACATCAATAGCATCATGAGGGGTAGGTAGGTGGCTCAGTGGATAAAGAGCTTGACCTGGAGATGGGAGGTCCTGGGTCCAAATATGACCTTAGATCAGTGGTTCCCAAACTTTTTTGGCCTACTGCCTCCTTTTCAGAAAAAAATATTACTTAGTGCCCCCTGTCACATACTATCACCACCCCCTTACAGTTATACACTGCCCTCAAATGCACCTGTGGCCATCACTGCCTCCCTGGATCGCTGCAGCACCCACCAGGGGGTGGTGACGCCCACGTTGGGAATCACTGCCTTAGATGGTTCCTAGTTTTGGGACCTCAAAGAAGTCACTTAACTCTAATCGCTTAGTCCTATACTATTTTGCCTTGGAATCCATACTTAGTATCCATTCTAAGACAGAAGGTAAGGTTGTTTTTTTTAAAGGATCATGAAAATATAATCATTATAGGTCCTGTGAAGTAACAAATAAGGAAATAACCACTGACCATGGGCTAAGAACCTCAGAAACTTGGAGAGCATTGAAATTTGCTAAATCCATCAGTGTACCAAGATCATCTATATTTTTTCTTGGGCAGAAAGTTTCCACTTAGAAATCTCAGCCTAGAGTAACAATTGGTCCTAACAGCAGATTCTAAATAACTTATAACAAATATATCACTGATATCAGAGATGGCGGCTTAAACCTTTTACATGGTCAAGTTTGGGCTTTAGTTATCTTTTTATTCCAAGATAATATATTACCAAACATTGTCAATTGGTAGGGTCCTCTGAGCTTTTCTTAGCAACTTCCAAATGGTGTGAAGCATCTTATTGTTAGAGTAAAACAAAAAAGAAAAGTAGGGGCACATGGGAGCTTTGTCCACTATTTTCATCTAAGAAAAATGCAACTTTGCTCAGAAAGGAATTTACAATATAGAATGGTGATTGGATTGTAATTTCATTAGTACATGGAACTACTAGTAAAGAATTTCCTCTACCTGCACTGCAATTAATAGTCATAGAGAATCACCTAGGATAGTGAGAGGTTGAGTGACTTGCCCAGGGTTATACAGCTGGTGTATCAGGGGCATGACCTGAACTCAGGTCTTTCTGACTCCAAGGCCAGCTCTCCATCTGTTATACCTCTAAATAGTTTAAGAAAACATCTTACCTATGTTTAATCTCCTTGGGGAAAGGAATATAAACACACAATCTCAAAACCACTTTTAAAAAATATTTTTAGAAAATTAAAATTTTTATTTTCAGTTCCAAATTTTCTCTTTCTCTCCATCCTTTCCCCTTAACCATTGAGAAAACAAGAAATACAATATACATTAGACAGATGAAGTCATGCAAAATATATTCAAATCAACTTTTAAAAGACAAATTCAGGTAGGGAAGAGGGGCAGGGGGGAGTTGCGCCAAAGATAAGCTAAGCTGGGGTGCCAGAAGAGGAAGGTCAGTCAGCAATAACTACATTGAGAAGCATAGTGACATAGCAGCTGGAGAAGTGGTCTTAAAAACAGGATGACCTGAGTTCTAGTCCTACCTCTGCATATATTGGCTCTGCTTGCAACAATCAAGTTTCTAGCTTCTTAGTGCCCCAGGCAACTCTCAAAGACATTAAGTTTCAGAGAAGCTTCTTACATTCATGAAATCACAACAATAGGTAGGCGTCAGACATAGATAGATAGATAGATAGATAGATAGATAGATAGATAGATAGATCTAACTAGCTTGTGGACTTAGTTTCTTTGCAGCTGAAGGACCCAGCCAAGCACTGTCAGCATGCTACATTCTCATGCCTTGAGACATAACCCTAGTAACTTTACCCTACTTAGCCCTCTGGTATGTGTGCATATCAGTCTAACATCACCCCTTTGGTCTAAGGCTGTCAAAAATAGTTCACACTTAGCTTTTGTGTGGGGAACCAAAGTCTGGTTCTTCTTCTCCGCCTCCTTCAGATACCTTGGCCCAGAATATCATAGTGCATGAGTGCTATCATGGTTTATTGTTATAAAAGCAAAAGTCAATTCTTATGTCTACACAAAAGAGACAAGTGGATTTTCAGAAATCTTTCTTTTGATTACAATGCAAGGAACAAAATCTTTCAAGGAGAGATTTTTTGCCTGAAGTTATGAGGGTGGGTTTTAGTAAGAACCCAAAGGTATACTTTATTTAGCACATGTATGAAAATGAAAATGGAGCTATTTGGGGAGAAGAAAAACCAAAAAGGTGCTACTAAGAATTGAAAAACGAGGAGTTAGTTGATGTTATTTGAGCAGAAATGTTGTACAGAGGAAAGAGTAGGGAACAGACATGGGTTTGAAATGCATTTCTGACATTTATGGGCAAGCCAGGTGACATAGTGGAAAGAGTGCTGGGCCTAGAGTTAGGTAGGTTCATTTTCCTGAGTTCAAATCTGGCCTCAGACACTTACAAGCTGTGTGACTGTCACTTCACTCTGTTTGCCTCAGTTCCCATATCAGTAAAATGAACTAGAGAAAGAAATGGCAAACCACTCCAGCATCTTTGCCAAGACAACCCTAAATAGGATCACAAAGAATCTGATAAAATAGAAAAAAGATTGAATAAAGGAGATGAACTTGGGGGTCAGGAAGACTTGAGTTTAAATCCTTCCTCATTTACTTTTTGGCTGTTTGACCCTGAGCAAGTCACTCAATCTTTCTAAACTTCAGTTTCTTCATCTATAAAATGAAGATCCTAATACCTTCTGTACAAGGTTGTTGTGAGGGTCAGATGCGATAATATATATGAAGTATTCGTAAATAGCACCATATAAATGCTAACTATAATCATTTTAATTATTACTTTACCTCATGAATTTGTGAGGAAAGTGCTTTGTAAACAACAAAGTTCACATAAAGAAATAGTTGCACCAAATGTGAGGTAACTTGTGAGTCATTATATACTCAAAACCAGCTCATGAGCCCTTGGAAGTATGTTTGACTTTACTGTTCCTACCAGAGAACACATTAGTTCAGAGTAAAAGACATTTAAATCACCCAATATAACCAAAGAAATGACAAACAATATTTTCCCTCCATACTACTCTCCTAAAAATACCACAGTGGGAGAAAAAGCATATTCAGGGAATATGTCAGAGAAAATGCATGAAAGGTAAGACAGCATAGCTAGAAAACACATATAAAGAAGTATATATTGCTGCAGAGCCACTCATGTCCTCTAGTAATGTCATCAGACAGCTGCTTCCTCCTTTGAGTTGAGGTTCTCTGTTTTTTTGTTCTCTCTGCCATACTGTTCTTTGCTGGGCATCTTGGCCAAGTTACTCTTGGCTGGGCATCTTTTTTGCTGTTGCTCTCTGCTACCATCTGCTGGCTTACAGTTATGGAGCAATTTAGCTCTTTAGTGTATAACCCTAAAGCTATCCTCTTTTGTTATGTAAACCCCAGCTAGCCCTTAAAGCATTTTAAAATCTATCTTTTAAACTAATTTTCTTCATTCTTGGTTCAGATTCCCAGATTCTATTTTCCTTTCAACCTTGGGGTTAGAAAATTCCTTTCAACTTCTATAATACCCCTAGTCATTAGGCTTTTCAAAACATCCTAGGGACTCCACTTAGCCAAACTACAAAGAAGCTCTATGGAAGTGGGGTGACAAGGTTCTTTTCCATCTCCATCATTCCCTTGGTTGCTATGCAAATCAATTTGAGGTAAAGGGCCAGATGGAGCCAGTGGAGTAGGCTAGTTCCTTTGTTCTAGGACACTTTTTTATGCATTCCTGCCAGCAACAAAATGACAGATCTCCCTGCAGGTATAAATTATGGTGTTTACTTGAATTATCTGCCCCCCCCATTTCCTATTCCACACTGGCTATGGAGGTATGGAATAGGAGAAGGAAAGATTATACAAGGATCTGAAACTTAGTTCTTTGGAAACTATCATTAAACTTTCAAGTCCTTGCTGATTTTAGTTTACTTACTTGAATTTTAGATCTACTAAAACTTGAGAGGACAAGAGAGAGGAGAAAAGGGAGAGAAAAGAAGGGAGAGGAAACAGACACACAGATAGTAACACAAAAAAGAGAGAAAATAGAAACATAGGTTAGACAGAAAGAAAGAGACCAAAACAGACAGAGAAACAGAAAAACAAATGCAGGGAGAATTGGAATGGGTCGGGGAGAGACAACAGTCAAGAAAAAACATTTAGGTTTGGAACTTAATGAACAAACCTTAGACTAGGAGTCAGAAGGTCTCATATATAAAATTTCACCTATAAAATTTCAGGCAAGTTATTTCCCCTCTTAAGATTGGCTTCCTTATTTAAAAAATGAGAGGGCTATAATAGATAAATGTCTAAGTTTTCTTTCAGCTTTAGCATTCTTGGGTTCAATCTGGGAAGAAAAGGGCCAGAGAGCAGCTGTATTCCTGGCTCCAGTTTCTGCTGTATGGTTTTTATTTTTGTTTTGTTTTGTTTTGTTTCAGAGAAGTGAGAATCCCACTTACTAGGCAGTTTGAAAATTGCATCCTCCTTGCATCAACAATATTTGGGGCATAAGGTGATGAGTTCTAGCATGTCTGTCACAGAAAAATCAATGAATCCTAGAGATGAAAGATATTTCAGAAACGACCTAGGAGAATCCAAAAGTGGAACATGAATCCCCCCTCTTCAACTTACCTGCTCCAAAATCATCTAATGCTTATTTTAAAGTCTCTAGTAATACAGAATCTCTCATTCATGTGACAGCTCTTTCTATTGATAACCTTGTTTTATGAAATCTCAACTTTACCCTTGTCCAATGGGAACTTGCCTTCAAGAAACTCCAAGACTGATTCTGGTCCCAGACTGAACAAAAGGCCATCAAGTGACCATTGAGCATCCAGGATAGGAATTGTGGATATAGTCAAATCTTAATTACTCTTTTACTTTATAAGTTTCTCTTATTGTATCTAGGCCACTCCCAGATATTCTGGCCTAAATCCTGTTTCCCTAGCCTCCATGTAAGTCCTCCTCCCTTTCCTATCCTTCCTTAAATTATAATAAGACCCCAAGTTCTTCAGTTTCATGAAAATTACCACTTGTGATATTGTTTTCCTGGAGATATTGTTTCCAGAGTCTCAGAGCTTGGCTTTGTGTGGTGTTGTGTGTGTGACTCTGTATAGTGGTCATAAAAATGCTATCTCTCTTGTCCTGATTAAAGATGTGTTCTTTTGTAACTACTTTGGTGATTCTATAGTTTTCCAGGTTGACACTATTGCAGAATTGTAGTTGTTGATATAAGTTTTGATTCCAAGAATGCACAGTGTTTGGGGAAAAACTTTGGAGGCTGGGCATGTATTTGTGTGGTTGTAATTTGTTGACAGAGATTTGTGGGAAGGAGATAGGGTGTGGAAGACAGAGTCTGAAGTTTGAGTAATAGAGACATGTTGGAGGTACTAGCGAGACTCATGTGCCCTCCTCTCAAAATGAAAGTCAATCAGCCATTCAAACTCTTATCTTTTGTCTTCTTTCTCCTTCAAAATCTTGGTGACCCAATGTAGGAAGGGAGCACAGTGTGGGGTATTTACTCTGCAATGTGCCTTTTCTGCATTTTCTAGTCTTTAAGAGTTGTCTGGGGTATTTATGTTATGGGAGAGCTCAATATTGTTGTTCTGGAGAGTACAGTTTCAAAGAATGACCAAACTCTAATGAATATTTTAAAATAGAGAAATTAATTGTGAATGGCTGGGAGGCAGGTATAGATAAAGACGGCCTCCCTGAAGAGAAGGGATCAAGGATTTTTATACATTAAATGAACTATATGACTATATTACCAGGAACAGAGGTGGAGAGGGAGATTTAGATGACATTCCTGTGTGTGGTGCCTTGGTGTCTGGGATAGAAGCACAGGTATCCTCAGTCATAAAGGAGGGTGAAGTCTTTTTAAGTCATTTACCCATTCTGAATTTATCTTGGTATAGGGTATAGGATGTTGGTATAGGATGTTGATCTAAACCTAATTTTTCCCATATTGTTTTCTAATTTTCCCAACAGTTTTTGTCAAATAGTGAGTTGTTGTCCCAAAAGCTGGGATCTTTGGGTTTATAGAAAACTAGCTTACTGAGGTCATTTAATCCTAGTCTATTCCATTGATCCAATCTTTTGTCTCTTAGCCAGTACCATATTGTTTTGATGACCACTACTTTAAAGTACGGTTTAAGATCTAGTACTGCTAGGCCCACATACTTCATTTTTTTCATTATTTCCCCAGATATTCTTGATCTTTTGTTCTTCCAGATAAACTTTGTTATAATTTTTTTTCTAATTCTATAAACAAGTTTCTTGGTAGTTTGATAGGTATGGAACTGAATAAGTATTTTAATTTGGGTAAGAATCATTTTTATTATATTAGCTCATTCTACCCATGAGCAATTAATGTTTTTCCAATTATTTAGGTTGTTTTAATTGTTTGACGTGTTTTGTAGTTGTGTTCATGTAATTCCTATTTGACTTAACAGATGGATTCTTAATATTTAATATTGTCTACAGTAGTGATGGGCAAACTTTTTAAAGAGGGGGCCAAAAGAAAGGAAATGCTCATCTGTCAGTCTGTTTCTAAGACAACTCTTTGAAGTTTCATTGTATTGTACCCTACTCATTGTATTCGTCAGATTAGGAATAATGTCGAGTGGCTGGATAAAACATTTCAGGGGGCTTGGCCCACAGGCTGTAGTTGCCCATCATTGATCGACAGTGATTTAAAAATCTATTTATTTAGAATATTTTTCTATGGTTACATTTTTTATGTTCTTTCTCTCCCCTCCTCCCTCACCCCTCCTCGAGCCAAACAACAACTCCATTGAGTTTTACATGTATTATTGTTCAAAAACGATTTCTATATTATTAATATTTGCAATAGAGTGATCATTTAGAGTCTACATCTATCCTCAATTATATCCCCAGTGAATTATGTGATCAAGCAAATGGTTTTTCATCTGCTTTTCTATTCCCACAGTTCTTTCTCTGGATGTGGTTAACATTTTTTTATCAGAAATTCCTCAGAATTGTCCTGGATCATTGCATTGCTGTTAGTAGAGAAATCCATTATGTTCAATTGTGCCACAGTTTATCAGTCTCACTGTACAATATTCTCCCATTTGTCTAGAGTGATTTTAAATGGAGTTTCTCTTTCTAATTCCTGCTGCTGAATTTTGTTGAAAATATACAGAAATGCTGATGATTTCTGTGGGTTTATCTTGTACCATGCAATTTTCTTAAAATTGTTAATTATTTCCATTAGACTTTTAGTTGATTTTCTAGGATTCTTTAAGAACACCATCATATCATCTGCAAAAAGTGATAGTTTAGTTTCCTCAATGATTACTTTAATCTCTTCAATTTCTTTTTCTTCTCTAATTGCCATCACTAGTGTTTCTAGTACAATATTAAATAATAGAGGTGATAATGGGCAACCATATTTCACTCTTGATCTTATTAGGAAGGCTTTTAACTTGCCCCATTGTAGGTGATACCTGCTGATGGTTTTAAATATATCTAGTTTATCATTTCGAGGAAGGGCCCCCTACTGTTCTTATACATCCTAGTATTTTCAAAAGGAATGGGTGTTGTATTTTGTCAAAGAGTTTTTCTGAATCTATTGAGATAATCATTTGATTTCTGTTGGTTTAGTTGTTGATATGGTAAATTATATGGATGGTTTTCCTAATATTAAACTATCCTTGCATTCCTAGTATAAATCCCACTTGGTCATAGTGAATAATCCTTGTGATAATTTGCTGTAGTTTTTTGCTACTATTTTAAGATTTTTGCATCTATGTTCATTAAGGAAATTGTTCTATAGTTTTCTTCCTCTGTTTTTAGCATGCATGGCTTTGGAATCAATATCATATTTTTGTCATAAAAAGAATTTGGTAAGACTCTTTCTTTGCTTATTTTGTCAAATAATTTGTCTAGTATTGGGATTACTTGTTCTTTAAATGTTTGTAGAATTAATTTGTGAATTCATCTGGCCCTGAGGATTTTTCTTAGGAAGTTCCTTGATGGCTTATTCGATTTCTTTTTTTTGTGATGGGATTATTTAAGTATTTTATTTCCTCTTCACTTAATTTAGGCAATTTATAATTTTATAAATATTCACCCATGTCACCTAGATTGTCATATTTATTGCCATATTATTGGGCAAAATTGTTCTTAATAATTACCTTGATTTCCTTTTCATTAGAGGTGAGATTGCCCTTTTCATCTCTGATACTGTTAATTTGATTCTCTTCTTTCTTGTATTAGATTAACCAGTACTTCATCTATTTCATTTGCTTTTTCAAAGTACCAGCTCCTAGTCTTATTTATCAGTTCAATAGTTCTTTTACTTTCAATTTTATTAATTTCACCTTTGATTTTCAGGATTTTGAATTTAGTTTTTATCTGGGGATTTTAATTTGTTCTTTTTCTAATTTTTTAAGTTGCAAACCCAATTCATTTATCTCCTCCCCCTCTATTTTGTTAGTATAGGCAATGAACAATATAAATTTTCCCGAGTACTGCTTTGGCTGTATCCCATAGGTTTTAATATTCTGTCTTCTCATTGTTATTCTCTTTAGTGAAGTCTAATTTTTCTGATTCACCAGTTTTGAAGAATTAGATTATTTAAATTCTAATTAATTTTAAATCTGCCTTTCCATGGACTCTTGTTAATATAACTTTTATTGCATCATGATCTGAAAAAGTTGCATTTATTATTTCTGCTTTTCTGTAATTGTTTGCAATATTTCTATGCCCTAGTACATGGTTGATCTTTGGATATGTACCATGTGCTGCTGAAAAGAAGGTATATTTTTTATCCCTGTTCAGTTTTCTCTAGAGAGCTATTAACTCTAATTTTTCTAACATTTTTTTCACTTCTCTTACTTCTTTCTTATTAACTTTTTGGTTTTATTTATCTAGTTCTGAAAGGGGAAGGTTGAGATCCCCTAGATAGTATGGTCTTACTATTTATTTCCTCCTTGAGTTCCTTCAATTTTTCCTTTAGAAATCTAGATGCCATACCATTTGGTGCATAAATGTTTAGGAATGCTATTATTTCATTGTTTATAGTACCCTTCAGCAAAATGTAATTTCCCTCCTTATCTCTTTTAATCAGATCAACTTCTACTTTGGCTTTGTCTGGTATCATGACTTTTTTTTTATTTTAGATGATGAATAATAAATTCTGCTCCAGCCTTTTACCTTGAATCTATGTGAGTCATGCTGCCTCAAATGTGGTGTTTCTTGTAAACAACATACAGTAAGATTCTGGTTTTTAATCCACTCTGCTATCTGCTTCCATTTTATAGGTGAGTTCCTCCCATTCACATTCAGCATTGTGATTACTAAATATGTATTGTCTTCCATAGTATTATCCCCTTTGTTTTTTATTTTTTTAGAAAAATTTTCCATGGTTACATGATTCATGTTCTTACTTTCCTCTTCACCCCCTAACCCCCTCCCCCAATAGCCAATGCACATTTCCACTGGTTTTAACATGTGTCATCTATCAAGACCTATTTCCATATTATTGACAAGTGCATTGGTGTGGTCCTTTCAAGTCTATATCCACAATCATGTCCTCATCAACCCATGTGTTCAAGCAATTGTTTTTCTTCTGTGTAGTATTAGTATTATCCCCTTTAGATCCTGCTCTTTCTCTCTGTTCCTCCTCACCAGTGTTCTGCTTTTTGTCACCATCACTTCCTTCTTCCTCCAATTACCACCCCCTTCCATTTTCTCATTCCCCTTCTACTTCCTCTATAGGGTAAGATAGAATTCTATACCCCACTGATTATACTTGTTTTTCTCCTCTCTGAGCCAGTTACAATGAGAGTAAAGTTTAAGCATTGCCACTCACCACTCTTATCCTCTCCTCTTTATAATGATTTCATGCCTCTTTATATAATTTACCCCATTCTATCTCTCCCTTGCTTTTCTACTCAGTGTAACCCCCCTTTTCAGCCCTTAATTGATTTTGTTACATATCATTCATATACATGCATATATCTTATATATATTTCTATATGATCACATTTACATATACATATCATCATATATCATTATATACATCATATCATCATAATCAGCTTACATCTCCACCCTCTTTCTGAGTAAATTCCTTCTATCTTCTCTACTACAAAGAGTAATTTTTGAGAATTACAGAAATCCTATTTCCTTGTAGTCATATAAACATTTTGACCTTAATGAGTTCCTTAAATTTTCTTTTTCTTATTTACCTTTTTGGGCTTCTCTTATTTCTAATGTTTGGACTTCAAATTTTTTGTTTAGGTCTGGCTTATTCCTCAGGAATGCTTGGAAATCTTCTATCTTATTGAATGTCTATTTTTCTCCCCTGAAAGCATATACTCCGTTTTGTATATAGGTGACTCTGGGTTGTAAACCCAAACCTTTTGTCTACCTGAATATCATATTCCATGCCTTTAATGTAGAAGCTGCTAGGTCTTGTGTGATCCTGGTATTTGAATGGTTTCTTTCTGGCTGCTTGAAGTATTTTCTTCTTGACTTGGTGGCTCTTGAATTTAGCCATTACATTCCTGGAAGTTGTCATTTGAGGATTTCTTTCTAGAGGCAATCTGCAAATTCTTTCATTTTCAATTCCATTTTCTTATTTAAGGATCTCTGAGCAGTTATCTTTGATAATTTCTTATAATGTGATATCCAAGACTTTTTCTTGATTGTGGCTTTCACAGTAGTCCAATAATTATTAAATCAGTTCTCCTAGATCAATTTTCTAGATCAGTTGTTTTTCCATAAACTATTTCATGTTTTCCTTTTTTAAAAAATTTCTTTGATTCTGCTTTATTGTTTCTTGGTTTCTCATGAAATAATTAGTTTCTAGATGGTCAATTCTGATTTTTAAGGCCTTATTTTCCTCTGTCAATTATTTTTGGTTCTCCTTTTTCAATTAGCCCATTTCATCTTACATCATTTTCATTTGTCTTCTCTATTTTTCCTTTGCCTCTCTTAATTGGTTTTTAAGTCTTTTTTGAGGTCTTCTAGACTCTGTGTCCAATCCATATTTTTCTTTTGGACTTTGTGTGTTTCCTTTGCTTTTGCTGTACTCTTCTGTGTCTTTTCCTTGCTCTTTGTCTCCATAAAAATTCTTTAGAATTAGGTGCTTTTTTGCTGTTTGCTCATTTTTCCTTTCTAATTATATTTAGGCTCTATTTTCTGGGAATTTGGGGTACCCTCTTAAATTTCAGTCATTCCTTGATGTTATTTTCAGCTTATTTTCTGGGTCGTTACTAGTTTACTAGACGGTCTGAGGGCTGAGAGCTCTGAGAGCCCCCTCCCCCTGCTGATTTAATTGACCCTTGAGATGCTGATAGCTTAAAGACTTTCTTCAAGCTTGGGTGTTAGCTTTTGATCTCACTCTGAACTTGATCAGGTCAAGAACTGATCAAATTCTAGCCCCAGGCTTAGGCTCAAGTTTTTGGCCTCACTGTGGTCTTGGTCCAATCAGGCACACTCTTAATTGTCCTGTCCTGGAGCTCTACCCTTTGTTTTGGGCAAAAAAATATGTAAGGGGGAAGGTCTCCCCCTGGAAACTTTGTCCTTACCCCAAATTGTGAACTATGTCCTCATCTCAAGCCCAGACTGGGATTCCTGGCTTCACTCTGGGCACACACAGATCAGCCCCCTTCAGTCCTTATTGTCCTGGGCTGAGACTCAGGACTTCTCCACAGGTTTGAAATTTCAAGGGGTGTGGATTGGCTTGGACCACTATTTGCCCAGGCAGGATATCAGCTTCTAAATGTTAGCTTGGGCTCAAGTTCAGAACCTGGGACAGAAGATGTGGGGTGGGGGTGTGTAACTTGCTCTTCCTTGCTAGTCTTGCTGATTCTGCTCCCTTCCCATTCCAAGGCCTCCAATGTTCTCTACCTACCTCTTGAGTTTTTCTTTCCTTGAAAGTTGTTTCACTCTGTCTGCTTGTTGGTTCTTTCACTCCTGTATTCATTTTGTGGCATTATTTTAATCTTGGTTGGAGAGGATTCTCATGGGAACACAGAGCTACTAGTTACTCCTCCATCTTGACTCCACCCCAGGAAGAAGGCTAACATTTTTAGTCAGCCCTGCAGGGGTGCAAGATTGGGAAATTCCTCAGGTACTCTTTGACTTGGGTTTCCTCTAGAGAGTTGGGGTATCCAGTGAGCCCTGTACCCTCATAACACTTAGATATGACTTAAAGAAAAAGGTCACAAAGCTAGGACATATAAGACCAGAACTGAGCTCTCTCTAACCACCTCCACACAATGTTTCTATCATGCTTAATTAATAATTATTGAATAAATAAACTATCTCTTCTTGCTTCCAGCTCATGTACTAGTTTTAAATGAAGTATGGGCATATCTTTAATAGGCTTAAGTCCTCAACAATTCCAAACTCTTTAATGGAAGAGGAGGAGTGAGTTAAGAAGTGATAGGGAGACTATTATTACCCATGGATATCACTTTCTCCTGAAGCCTCTGGCTAAATTTATAACCATCATTAAGGATTTATTGTCCTGTTTTATAGTAGAAACCAAACTAGTAAATAGAAAAATACTCATAAAAAACTTTCTGTTGAGACCTTGATTGCTTAATTTATAAAATAATACAACAGCTTAAGGAGGTTCACAAACCCTACCTACCACGTTTCTTTGTAAATTTGACTTAATTCCTTATATATTTGGGAAATTAAACCTTTGTAAGAGAGTTTTGTTATAAAAATGTTCTCCCAGTTTGTTGCTTTCCTTCTAAGATTGTAGCATTGGCTTTGTTTGTATGTTTTTGTTTAATATAATCAAAGTCATTCATTTTACATTTTGCAATGTTCTCTATTTCTTGCTTGGTCTTCAATTCCTTCCTTTCCCACAGATGTGACAGGTATACTATGCTATGTTCATGTAATTTAGTCATGATTTCATTCCCTATATTTAAGTCATTTATCCATTTTGAATTTATCTTGGTATAGGGTGAGAGACGTTAGTCTAAACCTACTTTGTCCCATACTGTTTTCCAGTTTTCTCAGCAGTCTTTGTAAAATAGTGGGTTCTTGTCCCCAAAAAAGCTGGGGTCTTTGGGTTTATTGAACACTAGCTTGCTCAGGTCATTTACCCCAAGTCTATTCCATTGGTTCACCCTTCTGTCTCTTAGGCAGTACCAGATTGTTCTGATGACCACTGCTTTATAGTACCATTTAAAATCTAGTACTGCTAGGCCCCCATCCTTCTTTTTTCATTATTTCCCTTGATATTCTTGATCTTTTGTTCTTCCAGATGAATTTTGATATAATTTTTTTCTAATTCAATAAAAATGTTTTTGGTAGTTTGTTAGATATGGCTCTGAATTCAACCATGTTTCTAAGAGGATTGCATGCCCAGCCTCCATAGGTTTTCCTAAAACATCCCCTTCCATGCATTCTGGGAATCTAAACTTTTCAAAACAAGATCTTCTTTGGAAAGAGTTTTCCTTAAAGCTCAGTTAAAACTTGTTTCCCTGGCCTTTCAAATGCAATCTGTCAATCAAAGGAATTCAACTTTAATTGATAGAATTCTCTGACCATAATTCTAGCTGAAACATGTAAAGCATTTCCTCATTGAATTCAATTTTGCCAATTTCAAATTGGTCAAGAATGCTGAGAAGATGCATGAGTGAACATAATAATTACTGATAATACAATACCAATAACAATTTGAAATTCTATTTCCTTTTGTTACTGCAAACAGAACTTATCTAAAGCAAAATGTTTTGATGTCCTGGTCTCATGATGGCTGGGTTTTGGTGATGGGAGAGGACATAATATTGTTATTTTTCTCTTCTTTAAGTGACTCTACCCTGTCTGCTAGAATATCAGAGGAAAATTGTTTTCTTTTTTCTACAAATTCCTAGAATGAATCTAGGAAACCTTGCCAATGACCATCTATCTATGTCCACTTCCCTACCTGATTAAGGCATTTGCATTCTTGGCTCCCTGGATCACAAGAAATGGGTGCAATAAACTATACTGGATCAATTCATCTAATTGTAGAGGCAAAATGAATGTTGATGTTACCCAATTAATACAGAAATTAATGATGAACCATTTTTAAAAATCAAAGTTTGAGCTATCCCAGAACACAAAATTGCCAATTTTAGTCTTACAAAGTATCACTGGATCATTGAACTAAGATAATTGCATTTACTCTATAAAAACCTGATTGTCTGTGATGGGTTTTCATAAATTCCTCATCTTATTGGTCTTCCTTACTTGAAGGCCAGATCTCTATCCATTATGCAATGCTGGCTTTTTAAAAGGATTTAAAATAGATTTAAAATCTTAAATCACATGGAAAATAATTAGTTATTCTAAGTGCCATAGCTAGCTATTCTGGTGTCACAGTGACACAAGGTTCCATGGTAAAAGAAACCTGGGAATATTGCTCCTTGATAGGGAAACAGATGCCTCAAGACAACTAGCCCAAGGATTGTTAAGACACTCCTAGACAATGTGAGGCATACACAGCTAGGAAGTAGAACAAATAATGGTTGAGCAAGAGAAGATTTCTCTGAGCTAGGGAAGGATGCATGTTATCAGGTAGCTTTCTAACTTAACTAAGTATTCTTGTCAACTAAGGGCTAAGTACAACACCCTGGGGCAAAGTGTCACACTAACCAGAGTCAAGGTTCTGGGCAAACACACTCTTTTGTTTGCTTTGCTTTGCATATTTTCAGGTTAAGTGTGTATAAATTAGAAAGGGATCATTTATGTATACTGGATTGAATGCTTTCATTTTCTTAATAGGTCCATTTCAAGAGGAGAAATTAATAAAACTGAAAGTAAAAGAACTATTTAGCTAATAAATCAGAATAGGAACTGGTATTTTGAAAAAAACAAGTAAAATAGATAAAGTATTAGTTAATCTAATTAAAAAAGAAAGAAGAGAATCACATTAACAGTATCATGAATGAAAAGGGAGATCTCACCTCTAATGAAGAGGAAATTAAGACAATTATTAAGAGCTATTTCTCTCAGTTATATGACAATAAATATGGCAATCTAGGCGAAATGGACAAATATTAACAAAAGTATAAATTGCCTAGATTAACAAAAGAGGAAATAGAATACTCAAATAATCCCATATCAGAAAAACGAAATTGAACAAGCCATTAATGAATTTACTGAGAAAAAATCCCCAGGGCTACATGGATTCACAAGTGAATTCTATCAAAGATTTAAAGAACAACTAATTCCAATACTATACAAACTATTTGAACAAAATAAACAAAGAGTCTTACCAAATTCTTTTGATGTCGCAAATATGGTACTGATACCCAAGCCAGGAAGACTAAAAACAGAGAAACAAAACTATAGACCAATCTCCTTAATGAACATAGATGCAAAAATCTTAAATAAAATACTAGCTAAAAGACTACAGCAAGTTGTTGCAAGGATTATGCTTCTAACTTATCCCCATTGCAGATGATACTTGCTGGTGGTTTTAAAAAATACTGCTTATTATTTTGAGGAAAGGCCCTTTTATTACTATAATTTCTAGCATTTTCAATAGGAATGAGTATTGTATTTTGTCAAAGGCTTTTTCTACATAGTGAACTATGACCAGGTGAAATTTATACCAGGAATGCAAGGATGATTTAATATTAGGAAAAACATCCACATAATTGAACAAATAAATAATCAAACCAACAGAAATCACATGATTATCTGAATAGATGTAGAAAAAGCCTTTGACAAAATACAATACTCGTTCCTATTGCAAATGCTAGAAATTATAATAATAAAAGGGCCTTTCCTCAAAATAATAAGCAGTATTTATTTAAAACCACCAGCAAGTATCATCTGCAATGGGGATAAGTTAGAAGCATTCTCAGTAAGATCAGGAATGAAGTGAGGATGCCTATTATCACCACTATCATTTAACATTTTGCTAGAAATGCTAGCAGTAGCAATTAGAGAAAAAAAAGAAATTGAAGGGATAAGAGTAGGCAATGAGGAAATTAAAGTATCACTCTTTGCAGATGACATGATAGTATACCTAGAGAATCTGAGAAAATCAACTAAAAAGCTAGTGAAAATAATTAAAAACTCTAGCATATTTGCAGGATACAAAACAAACCCACATAAATCATTAGCATTTCTATATATTTCCAACACAACTCAGTAGCAAGAGTTAGAAAGAGAAACTCCAAATAAAAACCACTCTAGACAATATAAAATATTTGGGAATCTATTTGCCAAGATGAACTCAGGAATTATCTGAACACAACAACAAAACACTTTACACACAATTAAAACTAGTTCTAAATAATTGGAAAAACATTAATTGCTCATGGGTAGAATGAGCTGATATAATAAAAATGACAATCCTACCTCAATTAATTTACTTATTCAGTGCCATAACTATCAAACTACCAAAATCTTTTTATAGAATTAGAAAAAATAACCACAAAGTTGATCTGGAAGATCAAGAATATCAAGGGAAATAATGAAAAAAATGTGAAGGATGGAGGGTCTAGCAGTGCCAGATCTTAAACTGTACTATAAAGCAGTGATCATCAAAACAATATGGTACTGGCTAAGAGATAGAAGGGTAAATCAATGGATTAGACTTGGAGTAAATGACCTTAGCAATCTAGTTTTTGATAAACCCAAAGACGCTAGCTTTTGGGACAAAAACCTTGACAAAAATTGCTGGTAAAATTGGAAAACAGTTAGGGAAAAATTAGTTTTAGATCAACATTTCACATCCTATACCAAGATAAATTCAAAATGAATAAATGGCTTAAATATTAAGAGGGAAATTGCAAGTAGATTGGGTGAATGTAGAGTAGCATGCCCGTCAGATCTATGAGAAATGAGAGAATTTCAGACTAAGTTAAAGAGAATATTACAAGATGTAAAATGAATAATTTTGATTATATTAAATTAAAACAAACAAAACCAATGCCACGAAAATTAGAAGGGAAGCAACAAACTGGGGGGAAAATTTTATAACAAAAAATCTCTAAAAAATGTCTAATTTCTCAAATTTATAAGGAACTAAGTTAAATATACAAGAAATCAAGCCATTCCCCAATTGACAAATGGTCAAGGGCAGTGATGGGCAAACTACAGCCAGTGGGCCAAAAGTGGGCCCCCTGAAACATTCTGGCCATGCGACATTATTCCTAATCTGACGAATACAATGAGTAGGATAAAATACAATGAAACTTCAAAAGAGTTGCCTTAGAAACAGACTGACAGATGACATTTCCTTTCCTCTGGCCTCCTCATTAAAAAGTTTGCCCATCACTGGACAAGGGAATGAATAGACCGTTTTCAGATGAAGAAATCAAAACTATCAATAATCACATGGAAAAGTGTTCTAAATCCCTCTGATTAGAGAAATGCAAATCAAAACAACTCTTTTTTTTAACATTTATTAATATTCATTTTTAACATGGTTACATGATTCATGCTCCACCTTTCCCCTTCAACCCCCCCCGCACCCCCCCCCACCCTTGGCCGATGCACGTTTCCACTAGTTTTGTCATGTGTCCTTCATCAAGACCTATTTCCAAATTGTTGGTAGTTGCATTGGTGTGGTAGTTTCGAGTCCACACCCTCAATCATGTCCACCCCGACCCATGCGTTCAAGCAGTTGTTTTTCTTATATGTTTCCTCTCCTGCAGTCCTTCCTCTGAATGTGGGTAGC
>NC_058136.1:24837989-24860631 GCF_016433145.1 Gracilinanus agilis | reverse complement strand
TGTAGAAGCTGTCGAGTGTTAAAGACTTCTTTTTTTTGTTATTATTCTTTCTCTTCTGAATTTCCTGTAACTGATTAGCCATCATTAGCCCAGCAGCTTCTCAGGTTTATCCTCGCTCTCTGTGTCTGTCTGAGATCTATTGGCTCCTGAGGTCTGAGTTCTAGTTTTTTCCAAGGTCAAGCCCCCTGGTGGATTCCCTTGCTTGATCCTCTGCAGGAGGTTTCTTTACAAGTCTCAGGGCGCTGCTTCCACAGTCGTATACCCGTCTGCACTGGTTCCCCACTTAGGCTTTAGTTCCTGGCTGTGTCCGCCTCCACCCACGCCCACGCCTCTGCTCAGCGGGCACCCACGCCTCTGCTCAGCAGGCTCTCTGCTCCCAGCGTCCACTCTCTGCTCCCGCGCGCTCAGATTTCGCGTGCGTTCTTGACTTAATGGGGTCCTAAGTCTTGCTCCTCTCAGGAACAGGTCCCGGAGCTGCCGATGACTCGATGGGTGCCCCAAACTTGCTCTATTTCTTTTTAGCTGGGTTCGTAGCTATAGGTGAGTGTGGAGGGGTTGGGGGTGGGGCGGTTGCTCAGCTCGTGATTGAGTGAGTGAGAGCCCTTTTTAGCCTGGAACTGTCTCGATTCCACGTACCTTCCACGCTGTGCCCTGTTGTGGGGTTCCTCCGTTCGTCTGGACTTGTTTTTATGTCCCCTTGAGGAGTTTTGTGTGTTTCGGTCAGGAGAGGTTAAGAGCTGCTTCTTACTCTGCCGCCATCTTAACCCGGAACCCCCCAAAACAACTCTTAACAGCTGATCTTTTTAATATTGGAAAACCAAGCAGCAGAAATATTGCTAGCACAGAAGAACCCTCCCAGTGGTGGCATCATTGCGCTGTGTCGGCAGCATTTTATTTTATATTTTCCCTTTTATTTGGTAAAATAACATATTTGACAAAAATCGTCATGCTCACTTGAGGAGTATTGCATTTCAGGAGACATTGTCCCAAGTCTGTTGCTTTGTTGTGAGGGTACAAAAGAATCTACCTCCCTCTCTTCCATAGTCAGGTTGCCCAGTCCCCTAGCAAGTGCCACACTCCCAGGATGGGAAAAGGAAGAAAGCTTGGCCTGATATCATAGCCTCAGCGCCACTTGTTTTGGCTTTGGTACACACTAATAAGTGGGTTTCAGAGGCATCATCAAAACCAGTGTCACCAAGGGAACCCCACCACACACACACACCACACCACAATAGCCACGCTACAGCTAAGATCACAAAACAAAACATCTTTGTGTCTGCTGCATCATATATTCCAATCTCTCCCTACCCCATCTCCAGCCTACAGGAACTTCAGAGGAGTTTCTCACACTAAAGAACACATTGCTTCCTGCTCAGTACTTTCTTACTACTCAAGTTATCTTGTATCTGTAGATATTATAACCCTTTCTTCCTCCAATAGAATGCAAACTCTTTGGAGGCAGGGCTTTCTTTTTGTTTTACATTTGTATCCTCAGCATCTAGGATACTACTTTGCTCATAGTGTGCACCCAATAAAAGCTTGTAAGATTGCTGAATTAAAGGACTAAAGCTGAAGGATAAGTGTATTCAAAGCAAAAGTGAAAGACTCATGAAAGAGGACCTGAGAAGCAGGAAAATGAAAACTATGAAGGAATCAAGCTAAATTCAGAAAAACATTACCTAATTAACAACTTTCTATCTATCTACCCACCCATCCATCCATCTTTCTATCCATATATATATATTTACTTTGGTCGAGACCTTTGATTTCATTTGTGACCTATGAACATCCTATGAGGAAACTCTCCTTACCAAAGCAGACTGGCACTTTGACCAAGACTTTCAGTTTAAGAGACCTGGGGCAATAACAAAGGTTAAGTGATATGCTCAGCACCAATCAAAAACAGGCCCTGAAACCAGGTGTTCCTAGTTATCCATTAGCCCATGCTGCCAGGCAGAGGGAGGGAGGAGGCATTTCTGAGTCTCAGCCCTGGCACTGCCATTTGACCTTTGGTAAGTTTTTTAACCTTCCTGAATCTCTATTTCCCCAAAGGTCTGGCTGTGGCACTTTATGAGTTCACAATTTCTTCCATCTTGAAGAATCAGCAGATCTGTGGTTCTTCCTCTCAGCTCATTTAAGACAGAGGCTTTTCTAGCATCTAAAGGATGGATGGAAAACTAAAGTGTAACAAGCTCCAGAATTTAGTACTGCTGAAGTAAAGAATATAAAAAGATTCAAAACGCAACATTAAAGTTTATACAGTTTCCTAAGCTAACAAATCCATTCTTAGAATTTCAGCCTAGCCTGAGAACAGGTCATCTACCATTTTGCTTGGGAGAAGCCCCAGTTTATGTTTCTTCTAGTCCACATCTCATTTCCAATCCTAGTCCCTTCTACATCAAAGACTGTGCTCCTCCTCATCCATACCATCCAGTACTAAGCATTAAGGTACTTTGGACTCCTTTAGCTGCCCACATTTGTGAGACTAATGTCAACTAAGTACAATTGAACAGTTCAACAGTTGGACAGCTCAACCTCAGTTACAACTCACATTCTCCTCTCTCCTTCAAGGAAATATTCACCCAATGGCCTCAGCCACTATACACTTCACACCAGCAGAAGAGGAAGAGTCATGTCACTTCTTCAAATAACCATTGGACAAGTACAGAAGTTACCAGTGTATATCACCTAATTCTGAATGTTCTTGAGGGAAAGTCTTTTGCTTTATGTACTACCAGAAGATAAATAAGAAAACTTTCCATTTCCTGGTAGTGTTTGATCTATGTTTTTGGATTCCTCTGCTAAAGCTGTTTGAAAACTGGGGCTGATTTGAGGTAAGTTATCTTGACACATGCACTTTGTGTTGGAGGCAGTGTGTGTGTGGGGGCTCCAAGGTGGGCTGTGACAATCTGCTAAAGCAAATACTTAAATATTTCTCTTTGGGCCAGATGGAATAGTTATTTACACAAAACAGTTACAAAATTAGAGTTATAGCTCAAAAACATTTTAATTCTAACCTAGTCCAACTAGGCCTTCCCTGTTTGAACCTCAAATCCCCAAGGTAGCTAGAAGCACAGGGCACAAAGTGCTGAGCCTGGAGACAAGGAAACAACAGCTCAGATCTTGCCTCAGACACTTACTAATTAGGTGACCTTGGGAAAGTTACTTAATCTCTGCCTTCCTCAGCTTCCTCAACTGTAAATGGGAATTATAACAGCACCAACATTCCAGGGATTTTTGGGGATAAATTGAGATAATAGTCATAAAAAGTTGTGTCTGGCACATAGTAGGTGCCATATAAATGCTTATTCCCTGCCCTTTCCTATCCTTCCTAAGCCTTTTACATATGTTCTGTCTATTCACCTTCCACTTCACTGCATCTCAGATCACTTATGTTTGTGGGTCACTAATTATTTTCATACAGTACCTTCCCACTTATTCCATTTTCTCCAAACACAAGTGGCACTAAGCAGCTAGACATTTCTGCAAATGTTTAGTTCATCATCATCGCCAGCACTATCATCAATATCACATTTATCTACTGAATTATGCCATAAAGTATTTTTTCTTACATCTTTTTTGCTGCTCATAGCAACTTAGTAGTCTAAGTGAAACTATTCTCATTTTATAATTGAAGAAACTGAGGCCAGTAGAGAATTGACTTGTCCAAAGTCACATAACTAGGAATAAGAACCAAGTCTTCTGATTTCTTGTCGATTTCCTATACTCTTTTTATTACTACATATTGTCCCCCTGCCCATCATCTACCTCCAAAATATTTCTACAAGTTTGTGATTTGGTTAGATACTTCTCTGATCTGATGAAGACTACTGGTGAGTGCTATTATAGCACACAGGGATAGTAGCTATCATAGGTTTGACTGTGTATCGATTTCACTCTGATACCACTGTCCTCAGAGTCAACCAGGCTTAAAAGTCTGGCATTGCCATTGACTCTTCTCTCTCCCTTATTCCCTATATCCAGTTGTCGAGTCTTGCCACCCCTGCTACTACAATATCCTTTCCATGAATTCTCTCCTTTCCACTCATACTGCCAGCACCCTATTAAAGCCCTCAACCTGAAATATAGTAGTCTCCAAATTGGTCTCTTTGCTTCCAATCTCATCCTATTCCAGGCTATCCTTCACACAGTTCCCAAAAGAATCTTCCTAAAAATCAAGTCTGATCATGTTATTTCCTTCCTCAGAAGTCTTCAAGTAGCACCTCATTGCCTACAAAATAAAACTCTTTAGCCTAGCTATCCATAGTCCTTCCTGTCTTATTTTATAATAGTGTCCTTCATATCATCTATGTTCAAGTGAAATTGAACTCCTTTGATCCCGAATCTCATGCCTGTCCCTTTAGTCTCCATACCTTAAAAAGGCTGTTCCTAGTACCTGGAAGGGACTATCTCCATATTTACAAGTGGTGAGGTCATTTTATTCCTTTAAGTCTCACATCCATTTCTACCTCTTTCATTGAGCCTCTCAAAATATTACTACTTGGGAATAATCCTTCTTTCTTTGATACAGTCATGCTACTCTGATCTCTCTGATACACTTACCTTTTTAAAAATAAATTTTCTGATATATTTTTCTTTCACA
Source organism: Gracilinanus agilis (assembly GCF_016433145.1). Taxonomy (NCBI): domain Eukaryota; kingdom Metazoa; phylum Chordata; class Mammalia; order Didelphimorphia; family Didelphidae; genus Gracilinanus; species Gracilinanus agilis. The sequence goes on along the minus strand of NC_058136.1, from coordinate 24,856,028 downwards.
CCATTTACATTTTCCACTATATCTAACCTTTACCTCCTCCCAGAGACCCATCCCTTATAATAAAGAATAAAAAAGAAATAAAAAGTTCCATAAAAATATAAACGGAAATAAAACAAATTTTTAAAAAATTCAACAGTATATGCAATATTCCACCTCATTATCCTCCACCTCTACAAGGAAGCAAGGATAAATGTTTCCTTCATTTGGACCAAGCTAGTCATCATTTCACAGCATTCAGTTGTGATTTTTAGTGACTTTTCCCCCCATTTACATGTAGTCATCTTGTTTATCATTTTCCTGGTTCCACCTACTTTACTAGTTCATGTTAAGTCTTTTCATGTCTGTATGCATCATGTTTCTTGTTCCTGATAGCACAATAATTATGTTACATTCACGTACCATGATTTGTTTAGTCATTCCCTAATCCATGGGCATCTATTTTGTTTATAGTTCTTCACCACTACAAAAAAGCATTTCCATATAATTTAGGTTCATATGAAGCCTTTTATTTTGTCATTGACCTACTTGGAGTATATAACTAGAAGTTGGATCTTTGGGTCAAACAGTATAGCTATATTAGTAATTTTCTTTGTGTAAATCCAAAATATTTTCTTCAGAATGATTTTACCTATTCACAGCTCTACTAAGGGTGCATTAGGGTATCTGCCTTTCCATACCCTCTTCAACATTAACTAGTCCCTTTTTATCATCATTGCCAATTTATTGGTTATAAGGTAAAATATCAAGGTTGTTTGGATTTATCTTTCTCCATTTTTAGAAGTGTTCATAGTCATTTTAGAAATTAAACTGATATGCTAGTGAATAAAGCTCAAACTTCACTGTTCCTATGCTTTTGAGCTTGATCAACTTCTGGGGTAAATCACTAGGGATCTGAGATCATGTCAATATGCATAGCATGAGATTAATCTGCTTTTAGACTTTTTTGTCAAAAATTTCCACTCTTGAGGTTTTAATCACAGAAGAGAAGGAAACAGGAAAAGGGGAAAAAGCTCAGAGATAATCCTAACATTAGCTTCTAATGCCAGAATAAGCCTTCACAGTGTGGGTACAGTGCAGGGAAGAAAGGGACCCTCTAGAAAAATAACTAACATAAAATAACATCTACACTGAGCTATGTGTTGGGAAATAATGAAAGAACTTTGGTTTCAATATTTCTTGGATGAGTAACTAGTTGCATAAACATGAACAAATAATTTAATTTCTCTGAACCTCAGGTTGATAATATGTAAAACAGGAGTGATGATGATGATAATAGCAATAGCTGTATTACCTACCTCATAGAATTATAAGGTTCAAATGAAACATGCAAACATTAGCATATAAGCTTTTGGAGGCAGAGAATATTATATTTTTGTATCTCCACACTGCAGTATTGTGCCTTAAATAAAGGGGTCCCACCACAAATGTTTGTTCATTCATTCAACTAGTATTTTTAAGCACCTATTATGTGCCCAGCACTGTGTTAGATGATGGAGACAAAAAAACATAAATGAAACGGCCTCTGCCCTCAGGAAGCTGATAATCTGGTGGTGGGGAAACAATATGTATCTAAAACATTGAATTCAAAATATATGCAAAAGTAATTTCTGGGGCAGCTGGGTACCTCAGTGGATTGAGAGCCAGGCCTAGAGACGGAAGGTCCTAGGTTCAAATCCGACCTCAGACACTTCCCAGCTGTGTGACCCTGGGCAAGTCACTTGACCCCCATTGCCCACCTTTACCAATCTTTCACCTATGAACCAATAGACAGAAGTTAAGGGTAAAAAAAAAAGTAATTTCTGGCAGAGATGGCATTCACAGCTTGATCAGGATAGGTCTTTTAAAAGTAAGCTCTTAAGCTGAACTTTGGAGGGAGCCAAGTATTCTGTGAGTATATTCAGAAATGCAAGAAAGCCTACATAAAGGTACAAAGACAGAAGATAACAATATTGTGGATAAGAAACAGTAAGAAGGCAGGCTTGGAGAGTAATGGACTTGGAAAGGTAAATTAGAACCAGACTGTTAAAGTCCTTGTTGAACAAGTTGCTATGTAAAATACTCTATAAGTAACTAATTATTGTCATATTGGGAACTAGTTCCTTTTGTTTCATTCTCAATAGAAATGGAGAACATGTTCATATGTGTGTTATCCTTTCATGGATGTGGAAGCTCTATTCATTTCTAACACCTTCTATTCAGACAGCCTTCCTCCTCTAGGATGATAAATAAGCCCAATTCCATTCAGCCTTCTCTCATAGGTCTTACTTCTGTAACAAGTGATTAATAGAGTTATAATCATCCTTAGCAGGAAATGTGCTCTGTGCTGTATATATGGACTCATTTACACTCCTTAGTGGAGACTAGAAGAGTTTTTGCAGTTGCCATCAATGATAATTGCTCTATTCACTGGATATTACTTAGCCATCCCTCAGATGGAATGTGATTGGGATCTCACTGATAAAATTAGATTTTATTTCAATAATGGAATGGATCTGTACTCTTTCTATAGCTTTTAATTAATTCAGTGTAACAGTGTGATGAATTGATTCACTTTCCTGGTAATTGCTTCACATTTATGAGAAATAAGATGACTAAAAACAATATCCTCTTCCCGTAGGTATGCTGACATGTGAAGGATTTAAAAACCATCACATGATTACAGTGCAAGAAAAAATCCAGGCAATTAAGGTTTTAAGTAGGAAAGGTCATTGTGTCCAATATTTAGATTTTTCTGACCCTCATTTGATGGCACAAGGGCATTGTATTTGCCCTAAATTGATTTTTTTAAATGTTAGTCCTTTGAGATGGTTCACGTTTAAACTTCTTCCATGTATTTTATTTTATTTTTATTTTTATTTTTTTACATTTTTTAAGCCTTTAACTTCTGTGTATTGGCTCCTAGGTAGAAGATTGGTAAGGGTGGGCAATGGGGGTCAAGTGACTTGCCCAGGGTCACACAGCTGGGAAGTGTCTGAGGTCGGATTTGAACCTAGGACCTCCCGTCTCTAGGCCTGACTCTCAATCCACTGAGCTACCCAGCTGCCCCTGTTCCATGCATTTTAAAGTGGTTCCATGTCATTTTTGTCATAGTGAGATTAAATGAAAGAGGATGGCAACATTTTCAAATATCCATCCTTACCTTCATACACACATATTTAATACATATGCACTCAAAAGTCATATTTTTATCTTTGTAGACAATATGTGAGGGGTGGATATCTGATTTTATTCTTTCCCCCCTTTATTCAGAGATATTTTATTTTCTCAATTGCATGTAATAACAATTTTCAACATACATTTTCTGAAATTATAAGATCCAAATTGTCTCCCTTCCTCCCTTCGCTTACCTATACCAGAGATGGTAAATACTCTGGGTTATAAATGTACTGATTAGTCTGCTTTCATTCTCAAAACACTGATTTTTGAAGTTGCTGGCTTGAAGAAAGGAACTATCTTTAACCTGGATTCCTCATCAGCACTCTCACTACTGACATTGATATAGCATTCATACTTTTGTTTTCACATCACAGTCATTTCCAGAAATGCATATATTCCACGGCCCCCTCAGTGATCCTTTCCTTGTAACACAAGCAATCAGTTAACCAAAACTGACATAAAAAGGGACCAAATCTGACAGTATGTGCAACATTCTACATCCTTACTGGTTAGTATCTACAAAGAAAGAAGGTAGATATATCACTTCATTTCTTCTCTATGGCCCAGATCAGACATTATGATTATAACACTTATTGTTTACACCAGTGATGGGCAAACTTTTTAAAGAGGGGGCCAAAGGAAAGGAAATGATCATCTGTCAGTCTGTTTCTAAGGCAACTCTTTCAAAGTTTCATTGTACTGTATCCTACTCATTGTATTTGTCAGATTAGGAATAATGTCACGTGACCAGATAGAACATTTCAGGGGGCCGCATCTGGCCCGTTGGCCATAGTTTGCCCATCACTGGTTTAGACTATTTTAACTGTATATATTATCTCCTTGTTTCTCTTTGCTTCATTGCACATCAGATCACAAAAACTCTTCCCATGTTTCTCTGACTTCTTCAAATTTGTCTTATCTTATGTTATGATTATTCCATTACACTCACATACCACAATTTGTTCAACTATTACCCAATCAATAGATAACCATTTTTCCCAGTTTTTTGTTGTCACAAAATATTTCTGCCATAAGTACTTTGGTATATATAAAACATGGCTTTCTATCTTTGACCTCCTTTGGGTTACATATCACTTTAAGATTTGCAAACTGAGTTGCATATGTAATATCATTTGGTCCTCACAACCACCATGTACAGTAGGAATGATTGGTATCTCCACTTTATAGATGAGAAAAATAAAGCTCAAAATAAATATGCTCCATTATAAGACTAGGTAACTAATTATTATTTGTTATATTGAATTGACTCTGCTACTTATTGCATCACTGAAAGTATCTATTCACATATACATGTGAATGCACATGATGCTTTGACTACATTTTATCACTTAGGATACAGAAAATAACCTTAGGATGTTTCAATATCGACATGAACCCTGCATTTCTCAGAGACTGAAAAATCAAATTGTTTCTTCAAATCCTAAGACATAAGGGAACTCCCCTCAAATTTCTAACATTTTTCCTGTCTGACCCTGCAGGCCTAAAGTCTTACTTTCCCAATAAACATCTTAAGACCAAAATTTTAAGCAACTCTTCCCTATGATTCAATTAATTTCTCCCCCAATGATGTTTAGTGCAAGTGAACCACAAGTCAAGGAAAATACCTCCAGCAATCAAGTGTTTGGGCTAGTTTTTAACATGGTCAACTATTTAATAATCCTTGTGTATACTTAGAAAGTGAGATTTTGTGGCTAGGCTTTGGAAAATGACTTGTCTTTTCTGAATTTAGCCTAATAGACCTAAGAAAACTAACGATCTTTCCTCAAAATTAGCATTTGACTGCCTACTCACTTAAGGATTATACAAATTATTCCAAAAATTGTTTTCGAAGTAACATTCTATGGAGAAAAAAGGTCACCAATAAATCAGGAAGTATCATTAAGCTCTATTATGTGCACGGCACCATGTTAAGGTGATTGAGGTACAGACAAAAGTGCCCTTAAGGAACTTACTATCTATCTGGGGGGGGGCAAAATATGGGCATATACAAGTATATAAAGGGTATGGAGAAATGACCTATGATATCACTCCTGGTGGAGGAAACTCCCTCTACCAATGCAGCTAGGTACCTTCTCTAAAACTTATAGATCAAGAGAGCATCAGACAGGGTTAAGATGGCAGCAGAGTAAAAGCAGCTGCTTAACCTCTCCTAACCCACACAAATAGGACTCCTAAAGAGGACATAAAAACAAACCCAGATGAATGAAAGGACCCCACAACAGGGCGCAGCATTGAAGGTACATGGGATTGGGGCATTTCCATGGTATAAGGGGGTAAAATAGCTCTCACTAAAATGCGAGCTGAGCAACCCCCTCCCCCACCACCACCTACAATGCCAAAGCCAGTGCACAAGAGTTAGAGCAAGTTTGGGGCATTCATTAAGTTCTTGGCAGCTACCTGTGATCACCAGGGCCTGTTCCTGACAGCAGCAAGACTTAAGACCCTAAGAGGCTAAAGAACTCGACTTTGAACACAAAACTTGAGTGCAGGCACAGACCTTGGGTGGGGACCCAGTGCAGAGGGGTGCATGACTGTAGAAGCAGCTCCCTGAGACTGCTTCAGGAAGAGGAGCAAGCAAGGGGACAAACAGGTGGCTTGACCCTGGGTACAACTAGACTTGAGACTTCAGGGGCCTAAAGAGAGCAGATAGACCCTGGGCATGAGGATGAAGCTGAGAGGGTGCATGGTGCTGTGACTCAAACCAAAGCTGCTCCATAGCTCGATAGGATAGGCAGAGAGCTTGTATGCCTCACTTATACTTCTGACTGAGAAATAAATAATAATAATGGCAAGCCAGTCACAAGAACCTCAAAAGAGAAAGATGAAGGAGAAATCTTTAACACTCAACAACTTTTACACAGAAAAAATCCAGACAACAGAGCAAACAGCAGAGGAGAACAAACAAGTAATCACCTCCAAACCTTCCCCCAAAAATGAAAATTGTTCACAAGCTCTTAAAGAGTTCAAATCTGAGATCACGAGAAAGATGGAAGAGATTTGGTGAGAGAAGTGGGAAATAGCATAAAAGGAAATTAATAGGTTAAAAGACAGAAACTCCCAATTGGAGAAAGATGCACCAAAATCAAACAAAATGGTAAGCAAATTGGAGACAAAATTAAACAGCTGGAAAACAGGATAGACCAAACTGAAAAGGAAAATCATAAGATTATAACAGAAAACCAGTCTCTAAAGACTAGAATTGGGCAAGTAGAAGCCAATGATCTCTCAAGACAGCAAGAACAAATAAAGCAAAGTCAAAAGACTGATAAAATACAAGGAAACATGAAATATTTCACTGAGGAACTGACACAGGCCTAGAAGAGAAAATTTGAGAATTATTGGTCTTCCTGAAAAAGCAGAAATTAATAGAAATTTGGACTCCATACTACAAGAAATAATCCAACAAAACTGCCCTGAAGTTCTACAACAAGAGGGCAATATAGACATTGAAAGAATGCATAGACAAACCCTCTACACTAAACCCTGAAAAGACAACCCAAGGAATATAATAGCCAAATTCAAGAGCTTCCAAGGAAAAGAAAAAATATTACAAGAAGCCAGAAAGAGACAATACAGATATCAAGGAACACCAATCAGGATCATACAAGATCTGGCAGTCTCCACACTAAACGATCGAAAGGCTTGGAATATGATATTCAGAAAGACAAGAGAACTGGGTCTACAACCAAGGATCACCTACCCATCAAAACTGACTATATACTTCCAGGGGAAAGTAAGGGTATTCAACAAGATACAGGATTCCCAAGTATTAGCACAGAAAAGACCAGGACTAAATGGAAAGTTCGATATCCAACCACAAACACCAAGAGAAACATGAAAAGGTAAAATAAGAAAGAGGGGAAAGAAAGAAAACTCTTATTTGTAAATTTGCCTCTTTAAGAGCTTTAATAAGGTCAAATTATTTGTATTCCTATATGGAGAAATGTTATATGTAATTTTCAAAGACTGCATTCATTATAATAGTAATTAGAAGAATTAGTCATAGGGAGAGGTTGGAGCACTAAATGGTCTAAGATGATGTGGGGCGGGGGTGAATAGTAGATGGCACCAAGAGAAACTTAAATGAATAAGAAAAATAGTATATTCTATTACACACAAAGAGGGCATGGGAAGGGGAGGGGATGAATACTATTATGAAAAGGAGAGAAAGAGAGCATTAAGAGGTAATATTTAAACCTTACTCTCAGTGGAATTAACCCTGAGAGGGAAGAGTAGCTATATCCATTGAGATATAGAACTCTATCTAATCCTACTGAGAAAGTCAGAAGAGATAAACCAAGGGGAGCAGAGGAATGGGGAGGTCAAAAAAGGGAGGAGAGGAGAAGGGAGAGAGAATTCATTAGGCCTTAAAAATAAAGAGAGGGGAATAACAAGGGAGGGATAGAAAGGGTAGTAAATCAAGGGAGGGGATAAGGGTTACTGGTTTAAAACAAATCACTGGTTTAAAAGGAAATAGCCAAAGAAGAAGGGGTAGAACTAAGATAGGATACCAAAATGTCAGCAAATACACAACTGATAATTAAAACTCTGAATGTGAATGGGATGAACTCGCCCAGAAAACAGGAGCAAATAGCAGAGTGGATTAGAAACCAAAAGCCTACCATATGTTGTCTACAAGAAAAAAATATGAGGTGGGTGGACATACACAGGGCTGGAGCAAAATCTTTTGAGCTTCAAATGAGAAAAAGAAGGCAGGAGTGGCAATCATGATTTCTGACAAAGCCAAAGTAAAAATAGATATGATTAAAAGAGACAGAGAAGGTAATTACATCCTGATAAAAGGCAGTATAGACAATGAGGAAATAACAGTACTCAACATGTACGCACCAAATGGAATAGCAACCAGATTCGTAAAGGAGAAAATGGCAGAGCTCAAGAAGGAAATAGATAGTAAAACCATACTAGTGGGAGATCTAAATATTCCTCTTTCAGATCTAGATAAATCAAACCAAAAATAAATAAGAAAGTAATAAGAGAGGTGAATGAAATCCTAGAAAAATTAGATTTAATAGATATCTGGAGAAAAATAAATAGGGAAAAAAAGGAATATATCTTTTGAGCTGCACATGGTACATTCACAAAGACTGACCATGTAATAGGGCATAGAAACATTGCAAACAAATGCAAAAGAGCAGAAATAATAAATGTAACCTTTTCAGATCATAATGCAATAAAAATAATAATTAATAAGGGCCCATGGACAGGCAAATCAAAAACTAATTAGAAATTAAGTATGATTCTCCAAAACCAGTTAAAGAAGAAATCATAGAAACAACGAATAATTTTATTGAAGAGAATGACAATGATGAGACATCCTACCAAACTCTGTGGGATGCAGCTAAGGCAGTACTTAGGGTGAAATTTATATCCTTGAGTGTAGGTATTAACAAATTAGAGAGAGCAAAGATCAAGGAACTAGGCATGCAAATTTAAAAAAAAAACTCGAAAGAGAACAAATTAAAAATGACCAGCTTAAAAACCAAATTAGAGATTATAAAAATTAAAGAAGAAATCAATAAAAACTGAAAATAAAAGAACTATTGAATTAATAAATAAGACTAGAAGCTGGTACTTTAAAAAAACAAAATTGACAAAGTACTGGTCAATCTAATTTAAAAAAGGAAAGAAGAAAACTAAATCAATAGTAACAAAGATGAAAAGGGAGACCTCATCTCTAATGAAGAGGAAATCAAGGCAATCATTAAAAAACTATTTTGCCCAATTATATGGCAATAAATATAGCAATCTAGGTGAAATTAATGAATATTTACAAAAATATAAATTGCCTCAATTAACAGTAGAAGAAATAGAATACTTAAATAATCCCATATCAGAAAAAGAAATTGAACAAACCATCAAAGAACTCCCTAAGAAAAAATCCCCAGGACCAGATGGATTCACAAATGAATTCTATCAAACCTTCAAAGAATAACTAATTCCAAAACTATATATTTGACATGATAAGCAAAGAAGGAAGTTTTATGATACAAATATGGTACTGATCCCAAAGCCAGGTAGATCAAAAAAAGAGAAAGAAAACTATAGACCAATCTCCTTAATGAAAATAGATGCAAAAATCTTAAACAGAATACCAGCAAAAAGACTCCAGCAAGTGATCACCAGGATTACTCACTATGATCAGGTAGGATTTATACCAGGAATGCAAGGATGATTCAACATCAGGAAAACCATTCACATAATTGACCACATCAACAAGCTAACAAACAAAAACCAAATGATTATCTCAATAGATGCTAAAAAAGCCTTTGACAAAATACAACATCCATTCCTATTGGAAACGTTAGAAAGTATAAGAATAGAAGGATCTTTCCTAAAAATAATAAACAGTATATATCTAAAACCATCAACAAGCATCATATGCAATGGGGATAAACTAGAAGTCTTCCCAATAAGATCAGGCATGAAACAAGGATGTCCATTATCACCTCTATTATTTAACATTGTACTAGAAACACTAGCAGTAGCAATTAGGGGAAAAAAAAGAAATTGAAGGTATTAAAATAGGTAATGAGGAGACTAAGCTATCACTCCTTGCAGATGATATGATGGTCTACTTAAAAAATCCTAGAGAATCGACTAAAAAGCTACTAGAAATAATCAACAACTTTAGCAAAATTTTAGGATACAAAATAAATGCACATAAATCATCAGCATTTCTATATATTTCCAACATATCACCGCTGTAAGAGGTAGAAAGAGAAACACCATTTAAAATCACCCTAGACCAGGGGTCAGCAACGTATGGCTCTTGAGCCATATCTGGCTGTTTTGAGGGCCAGATATGGCTCTTTCTGCAGGAGCTATGAAGTCAATTTTTTTTCAGGCACTGTTACAGCAGCTTGCACTGTTACAGGAACTTGCATTGTGAGCACTGTACGGCTCTCACGAAATTACATTTTACAAAATGTGGCATTTATGGCTCTCATATGGCCAAAAAGGTTGCCGACCCCTCCCCTAGACAATATAAAATACGTAGGAATCTATCTTCCAAAACAAACACATGAATTATAGGAATGCAACTACAAAACACTTTCCAAACAATTAAAACTAGATCTAAACAATTGGAAAAACATTGATTGCTCATGGGTAGGAAGAGCTAACATAATAAAAAAGACCATTCTACCCAAATTAATTTGCCTATTTAGTGCCATACCTATCAAACTACCAAAAACTTTTTTACTGAATTAGAAAAAAATATAAAAAATATAACAAAGTTTATTTGGAAGAACAAAAGATCAAGAAAAACAAGGGAAATAATGAAAAAAAAAACACAAAGGAAGGTGGCCTAGCAGTACCAGATATTAAACTATATTATAAAGCAGTGGTCATCAAAACAATATGGTACTGGCTAAGAGACAGAAGGGAGGATCAGTGGAATAGACTTGGGGTAAGTGACGTCAGCAAAACAGTGTATGATAAACCCAACGAGCCCAACTTTTGGGACAAAAATCCACTATTTGACAAAAACTGTTGGGAAAATTGGAAAAAAAAATATGGGAGAGATTAGGTTTAGATCAACATCTCACACACTATACTAAGATAAATTCAGAATGGGTGAACAAGGAGCTCAATTAATTGTATAAAATTGTATAAAAAATCAAGCCATTCCCCAATTGATAAATGGGCAAGGGACATTAATAGGCAATTTTCAGATAAGAAATCAAAACTATCTATAAGTACATGAGAAAGTGTTCTAAATTTCTAATAATTAGGGAAATGCAAGTCAAAACAACTCTGAGGTACCACCTCACACCTAGCAGATTGGCTAAAATGATAGCAGGGGAGAGTAATGAATGTTGGAGGGGATGTGGCAAAATTGGGTCATTTATGCACTGCTGATGGAGTTGTGAACTGATCCAACCATTCTGGGTGGAAATTTGGAACTATGCCCAAAGAGCTCTAAAAGACTGCCTGCCCTTCAATCCAGCTATGGCTGGGTTTGTACTCCAAAGAGATCACAGATAAAAAGACTTGTACAAAAATATTTATAGCCGTACTTTTTGTGGTGGCAAAAAAATACCTGGAAAACGAGGGTATGCCCTTCAATTGGGGAATGGCTGAACTAATTGTGGTATATTTTGTTGATGGAATACTACTGTGCTCAAAGGAATAATAAACTGGAGGAATTCCATGTGAACTGGAAAGACCTCCAGGAATTGATGCAGAGTGAAAGGAACAGAGACAGAAGAACATTGTACACAGAGACTGATACACTGTGGTAAAATCAAATGTAATGGACTTCTGTACTGGCAGCAATGCAATGATCCAGGACAATTCTGAGAGATTTATGGAAAAGAATGCTACCCACATTCAGAGGAAGAACTGCAGGAGTGGAAACCCAGAAGAAAAACAACTGCTTGAACACTTAGTTTGATGAGGACATGTTTGGGGATGTAGACTCAAAATGACCACACCAATGTAAATAAGTATGTAAATAAGTCTTGATTGATCACACATGTTAAAACCAGTGGAAATGCGCGTTGGCTATGGGGGGGGTGAAGGGGATAGTAAAAACATGAATTATGTAACCATGGAAAATTTTTCTAAAAAAATAAGATATTTAAATCTTTAAAAAAACAGAAAGCATCAGAAAACTCTGAGATGGTGAGTGACTTGCCCACTGTCGGGTCACATAAGCCACTATGTACCAAAGGTGGAACTTGAATGCAGGTCGGCTTTCCAACTTTAAAACTGGCTCTGCATAAACTACACTGGTGGTGTCAAACTCAAACAGAAACAGGGGTCATTAATCTGGATATTAAGATCCCTGTAGGTGCTACATATTAACCTAGTTTTAAAATGTAATTTTATTATTTCTTTTATTAACTATTTCCCAGTTACATTTTAATCTGATTTAGGCTGCACTAGGGAATTATTGTGGGTTACATGCTGCCAGCAACGTAAATGTTTGCTCCTCCCTCCCTCTCTTGCTATACAACACTTGCAATACCCCTCCTTTATATACTGAATATATGCAAAATAAAAGATAATTGGAGATACTAGCATTTGGGGGAAACAAGAAGAGTCTTCATAGTAGATGACACTTTAGTTGAGCTTTAAATGAAACTATGGATTCTAAGAGGCAAAAATTAGGAACAAGTACATTCCAGGCATGGGAAATAGCCAGTGCAGTCATGGAAGATGGGGTAATGTGTATTAGGAACCATAAGAAAGTCAGTTATATGGAACCATACAGTAAAAAATAATAAGTTGGAAAAGTAGGGTAGCACTGTGAATGACTTTAAATGACAAGGGAGTCTATATTAAATCCTCAATGTGACAAGTAGCCTCTGGAGGGAACTGGGATGGTCAGGCTAGCACTTTAGGAAAATCTTTCTTTTGGTAGCTGTGTAGAGAATGGATTGGAGTGAGGATAGACTTTGGCCAAGGTGACTAGTCAGAAGACTATTGTAATAGTTCAGATGAGAAATTATAAAGACCTAAACCAAGATGGTGTATTATGGAGTAACGAAAAGGGATATATGGGAGAGATCGGGTAGAAATAAAAATGAAAATCTACCACAACTGATTGAATACATAAGATGAGTGAGAATGAAGAACTTAGAATGAAGCCAAGATTGCAAACCTGGATGACAATGAGCATGGTGGTTCCTTTGACTGAGATAAGGGAAGAGGGATAGGTTTATGGGAGACAGAGAATGAGTTATCTGGAGATGTCTTTAGAATATATAGTTCAAAAGGGAAATGTTGGCATCAGTCCAGATCTCAGTCATAGGATCATACATTTGTAGGTGAAAGAGACTATAGAGGCCAAGTTCAACCTACACATTATATAAATGAGGAGATTGAGGCACAGAAAGATGCAGTGACATGCTCAAGGTCACATAGTTACTAAGTACCTGAGGTGGGAGCTGAACATAGAAAAAGAAAAACTAAGGTTGAATATATAGATCTGGAAGTCATTATATCACAATAATATTTCAACCTATGTGAGTTAAATGAGTTCACTAAGTGAGAGTATATATAGAGTATATAGAGTGAAAAGGCTAAGATAGTGCTTTATAGAATTTAGAGCAGGAAGGGACTTTAGAGATTTCTTTTTCTTTCTTTCTTTTTCTAAATTTTATTTTCCCCCCATGGTTATATGATTCATGTTGTCTCCCTCCTTGAACTGACAAGCAATTCCACTGGGTTATATGTGTATTATCACTCAAAACCTATTTACATATTATTCATTTTTTGTAACAGTAATCTTTTAAAACCAAAACCCTAAATCATATACTTATATAAACAAAGGATAAATCACATTTTCTTCTGCATTTCTATTCCAACAGCTCTTTCTTTAGCTGTAGGTAGCATTCTTTCTCACAAGTCTCTCAGAATTGTCCTGGTTTATTACATTGCTTTTGGTAGCAAAGTCTATTACATTTGATCATCCCACAATGTTTAAGTTACTGTGTATAATGGTCTCCTGGTTCTGCTTATTTCACTCCACATCAGTTCATATACATCTTTCCAGGTCTTAAAGAAATCATCGAGTTCATGATTCCATCATATGCCATAATTTCTTCAGCCATTCCTCAATCGAAGGACACCACCTGATTTTCCAATTTTTTGCCACCACAAAAAAAAGCTATAAATACTTTGGTACGAACAAGTTCAACCCTATTTTTTAAATCTCTTTGGGATAAAAACCCAGTTGTGGTATTTCTGGATCAAAAGGCATGCATTCCTTTAAAGCCCTTTGTGCACAATTACAAATTGCCTTCCAGAATGGTTGGATCCATTCATAACTCCACCAGCAATGCATTAGTGTCGCAATTTTGCCACATCCCTTTCAACTTTTGTTATTTTTCCTTATTATCATATTGGCCAATATGCTAGGCATAAGGTGGTACCTTAGAGTTGTTTTTATTTACAGTTCTTTAATCAGGAGGGATTTAGAACATTTTTATATGATTATTGATAGTTTTAATTTCTTCATCTGAAAACTGGCTCTTCACATTCCTTGACTAATTGTCAATTGGGGAATGACTTAGATTCTAATAAATTTAATTTAGTTCTTTATATATTTGAGAAATTAGACCTTTATCAGAAAAATTTGTTAAAATTTTTTCTCAGTTTGTTGCTTCCCTTCTAATCTTGGTTGCATTCGTTTTGTTTGTATAAAACCTTTTAAATTTAACATAATCAAAATTATTCATTTTATATCTTGTAATGTTTTTCATCTCTTGTTTGGTCCTAAATTATTCCCTTCTCCATAGATCTGATAGGTATACTATTCTACGTTCACCTAATTTACTTATAATATCACTTTATGTTTAAGTCATTTATCCATTCTGAACTTATCTTGGTATAGAGTGTGAGATATGGATATAAACCTAATTTTTGCCATATGCTTTTCCAGTTTTCCTAGCAGTTCTTGTCAAATAGTGAGTTCTTATCCCTTACATCTAGAATCTTAGGATTTATCAAACACTAGCTTGCTGAGGTCTATTCCACCGATCTACTCTTCTATCACTTAGCCAGTACCAGGTTGTTTTGATAATCACTGCTTTTTAGTACAATTTAAGATTTGGTACTGCTAGGCCACCATCTATCACTTAAAACATATTTATTTATTTAGAATATTTTTCCATGGTTACATGATTCATGATTTTTCCCACCCCTCTTCTTCCCTCCCCACTTCCAGAGCTGACAAGCAATTCCACTGGGTTATACATGTATCATTGTTCAAAACCTATTTCCATATCACTCAGATTTTCAGTCCAGTGATCTTTTAATGCTAAAACCCCAATATTATTCCCATTGAACCACGTGATTGACCATATGTTTTTCTCCTGTGTTTCTATTCCCACAGTTCTTTCTCTGCATGTGGATAGCACTCTTTCTCATAAGTTCCTCTGCATTGTCTTGGATCATTGCATTGTTACTAGTAGAAAAGTCTATTACATTCAATTGTGCCACAATGTTTCAGTTCCTGTGTATAACGTTCTCCTGGTTCTGCCCATTTTGCTCTGCATCAATTCCTGGAAGTCTTTCCAGTTCACATGGAATTTCTCCAGTTCATCATTCCTTTCAGCACAATAGTATTCCATCACCATCAGATACCACAATTTTTTCAGCCATTTCCCCAATCAATGGACACCCCCTAATTTTCCAATTTTTTGTCACCACAAAGAGCATGGCTATAAATATTTTTTGTACAGGTATTTTTCCTTATCTCTTTAAGGTACAAAACAGCAGTGGTAGAGCTGGGCCAAAGAGAAAGCATTCTTTTAAAGTCCTTTGGACAAAATTCCAAATTGCCCTCCAGAACGATTGGACCAATTCACAACTCCACCAGCAATGTATTAGTGTGCCAATTTTGCCACATCTCCAACATTTATCACTTTCCTTTGCTGCCATATTGGCCCATTTGTTAGGTGTAAGGTGGTACCTCAGGGTTATTTTTATTTGCATTTCTCTAATCAGGAGGGATTTAGAACACTTTTTCATGTGATTATTGATAATTTTGATTTCTTCATCTGAGAATTGCCTATTCTTGTCTCTTTACCATTTGTCGATTGGGGAATGGCTTGATTTTTTTGTAAATTGGACTTAATTCCTTATATATTTGGGAAAATAAACCTTTGTCAGAGAGTTTTGTTATAAATTTTTCCTCAGTTTGTTGCTTTCCTTCTAATTTTGGTTATACTGTTTTGTTTATACAAACATCACATTTTTATTAGTTCCCTTGATATTACTGATATTTTGTAATTTTTTTCTAGTTCTATAAAATAATTTTTGATAGTTTGATAGACATGGCACTAAATAAGAAAACTAATTTAGGTAGTCTTGTTATTTTTTTTTAATTTAAACATTTATTAATATTCATTTTTAACATGGTTACATGATTCATGCTCCTCCTTTCCCCTTTATCCCCCACACTCCCCCCACCCATGGCCGATGCACATTTCCACTGGTTTTGTCATGTGTCCTTGATCAAGACCTATTTGCAAATTGTTGGTAATTGCAATGGTGTGGTAGTTTCGAGTCCACATCCTTAATCATGTCCACCCCGACCCATGCGTTCAAGCAGTTGTTTTTCTTATATGTTTCCTCTCCTGCAGTTCTTCCTCTGAATGTAGGTAACATTCTTTACCATAAATCCCTCAAAGCTGTACTGGGTCATTGTATTGCTGCTGGTACAGAAGCCCATTACATTCGATTTTACCATACTATATCAGTCTCTATGTACAATGTTCTTCTGGCTCTGCTCCTTTCGCTCTGCATCAGTTCCTGGAGGTCTCTCCAGTTCGCCTGGAACTCCTCCAGTTTATTATTCCTTTTAGCACAATAGTATTCCATCACCCGCATATACCACAGTTTGTTCAGCCATTCCCCAATTGAAGGACATACCCTCCTTTTCCAGTTTGTTGCCACCACAAAAACACAGCTATAAATATTTTCGTGCAAGTCTGTTTATCTATGATCTCTTTGGGGTACAAACCCAACAATCGTATGGCTGGATCAAAGGGCAGGCATTCTTTTATAGCCCTTTGAGCATGATTCCAAATTGCCATCCAGAATGGCTGGATCAGTTCACAACTCCACCAGCAATGCATTAATGTCCCAATTTTGCCACATCCCCTCCAACATTCATTACTCTCCCCTTCTTTCATTTTAGCCAATCTGCTAGGTGTGAGGTGATACCTCAGGATTGTTTTGATTTGCTTTCTCTAATTATTAGAGATTTGGAACACTTTCTCATGTGCTTATTGATACTTTTGATTTCTTTATCTGAAATTGCCTATTCATGTCTCTTGCCCATTTATCAATTGGGGAATGGCTTGATTTTCTATACAATTGCTTTAACTCCTTGTATATTTGAGTAATTAGACCCCTGCCAGAGTTTTTCATTATAAAGATTTTTTTCCAATTTCTTGTTTCCCTTCTGATTTTGACTACATTGTTTTTGTTTGTACAAAAGCTTTTTAGTTTAATGTAATCAAAACCATTTAATTTACATTTTGTAATTTTCTCTAACTCTTGCTAGGTTTTAAAGTCTTTCCTATCCCAGAGATCTGACAAGCATACCACTCTGTGTTCACTTAACTTATTTATAGTTTCCCTCTTTATATTCAAGTCATTCACCCATTCTGAATTCATCTTGGTGTAGGATGTGAGATGTTGATCTAGACCTAATCTCTCCCATATTGCCTTCCAAATTTCCCAGCAGTTTTGGTCAAAAAGTGGATTCATGTCCTAAAAGTTGGGCTCCTTGGGTTCACCATACACTGTCTTGCTGATGTCATTTACCCCAAGTCTATTCCACTGATCCCCCTCTCTATCTCTTAGCCAGTACCATATTGTTTTGATGACTGCTGCTTTATAGTATAGTTTAATATCTGGTACTGCTACGCCCCCTTCCTTCACATTTTTTTCATTATTTCCCTTGATATTCTTGATCTTTTGTTATTCCAAATGAAATTTGTTATAGTTTTTTCTAATTCAGTAAAGAAGTTTTTTGGTAGCTTGATAGGTATGGCACTAAATAGGTAAATTAATTTGGGTAGAATTGTCATTTTTATTATGTTAGCTCGTCCTACCCATGAGCAATCAATGGCTTTCCAATTGTTTAAATCCAGTTTTATTTGTTTAGAAAGTGTTTTGTAGTTGTTTTCATATAATTGCTGTGTTTTTTTTGGTAGATAGATTCCTAAGTATTTTATATTGTCTAGGGTGATTTTAAATGGTGTTTCACTTTCTACTTCTTCCTGCTCTAGTGTGTTGGAAATGTATAGAAATGCTGATGATTTATGTGCATTTATTTTGTATCCTGCAACTTTGTTAAAGTTGTTGATTATTTCTACAAGC
>NC_058136.1:24837530-24837894 GCF_016433145.1 Gracilinanus agilis | reverse complement strand
TTGCCTATTTTGATACCTTCAATTTCTTTTTCTTCTCTAATTGCAACTGCTAGTGTTTCTAGTACTATGTTGAATAATAGAGGTGATAATGGGCATCCTTGTTTTACTCCTGATCTAATTGGGAAGGCCTCTAATTTATCCCCATTGCATATGATATTTGTTGATAGTTTTAGGTATATACTATTTATTATTTTTAGGAAAAGTCCTTCTATTCCTATACTTTTCAGTGTTTTCAATAAGAATGGATGCTGTATTTTGTCAAAGGCTTTTTCAGCATCTATTGAGATAATCATGTGATTTTTGTTTCTTAGACTGTTGATATGGTCAATTATGTGGATGGTTTTCCTAATGTTGAACCATCCTT
>NC_058136.1:24808719-24837145 GCF_016433145.1 Gracilinanus agilis | reverse complement strand
AGATAAGAGTTTTATTCCCAATGGATAGTATAGCTACTCTTCCCTCTCCGGGGTTGATTACAGTGAGAGTAAGGTTTGATTATTACCTCTTAATGCTCTCTTCCTCTCCTTCTTATAATAGTATTTGTCCCCTCTCCTTCCCATGCCCTCTTTGTGTGTAATAGAATATCCTATTTTTCTTATTCACTCAAGTTTCTCTTGGTGTCCCCTACTATTCACCCCCTCTTTCCCATCCCCCACGTCATCTTAGATTATTTAGAGTTCCACCCTCACCCTGTGAATTATTCTTCTGATTACTATAATAGTGAATACTATAATAGTGAATAGAGATTAATACAGAGAATTATACATAACATTTCTCTACATAGGAATACAGATAATTAGGTCTCACTGAGGCCTTTAAAAAGGCAAATTTGAAAATTATAAGTTTTCTTTCTTTCTCCTCTGTTTCTTATTTACCTTTTCATGTTTCTCTTGATTTTTGTGGTTGGATATCAAACTTTCCATTTCGCCCTGGTCTTTTCTGTGCAAATACCTGGAATTCTTCAATTTTGTTGAATGCCCATACTTTCCCCTGGAAATATATAGTCAATTTTGATGGGTAGTTGATCCATGGTTGCAGGCCCAGCTCTCTTGCCTTTCTGAAAATCGTATTCCAAGCCTTACAGTCTTTTAGCGGGGAGGCTGCCAGATCCTGTGTGATCCTGATTGATGTTCCTTAATATTTGAATTGTCTCTTTCTGGCTTCTTGTAAGATTTTTTCTTTTGCTTGAAAGCTCTTGAATTTGGCAATTATATTCCTGGGCGTTTTCTTATCTGGATCAAATGTTGTGGGTGTTCTATGGATCCTTTCAACATCTATATTGCCCTCTTGTTGTAGGACTTCAGGGAAATTTTGCTGAATTATTTCTGTTAGTATGGAGTCCAGGTTTCTATTAATTTCTGGTTTTTCTGGAAGACCAATTATTCTCAAATTGTCTCTTCTAGACCGGTTTTCTTGGTCTGTCACTCTCTCATTGAGATATTTTTGGTTTTTGGCTATAATCTTCTGTTTTTCGGCCATACTCTTCTGGTATTCCTTTTCGCTCTGGTCATTTCTGGTGTTCAATTTGCTTATAAGTTCATTTGATTTCTGAGCCTCACTTTCCAATTGCAAGATTCTACCTTTTAAACTGTTATTTTCTTGCCAGATCTTTTCAATTTTCCTCAAAATCTCAGTTTTGAACTCTTCTATAGCTTGTGACCCGTTTTCCTTATTTGAGGTGGGTCCAGATGCTTGTTTGTTCTCCTCCTCTGTTTGCTTGGTTGACTGGATTTTCTCTGTGTAAAAGTTGTCGAGTGTTAAAGACTTTTTTTTTTCTTGTTGTTAATCTTTCTCTTCTGAACTTCCTGAGTCTGGGTAGCCATCATTAGCCCAGCAGCTTCTCAGCTTTATCTTCTAGCTCAGGGTCTGTCCGCGGTCTTTTGGCTCCTGAGGTCTGAGGTCTGGTTTTTTCCAAGGTCAACCCCCCTAGTGGGCCCCCTTGCTTGATCCTCTGCCAGAGGTTCCTTTACATGTCTCAGGGCGCTGCTTCCACAGTTGTATACCTGTCTGCACTGGTTCCCCACTCAGAATTTCAGAGCTTTAGCTTGTGGCTATGTCTGCCTCCACCCACGCCTCCACCCACGCCTGCGCTCTGAGCCCACGCTCAGAGTTTGTGTGAGTTCTTTAGCTTTTTGGGGTCCCAAGTCTTGCTACTCTCAGGAACAGGCCCTGGAGCTGCCAATGACTCGATGGGGGCCCCAAACTTGCTCTATTTCTTTTTAGCTGGCTTCGGCACTATAGGTAGTGTGTGTGGAGGGAGTGGGAGTGGGTGGTTGCTCAGCCTGCAATTTAGTGAGAGCTGTTTCACCCCTTTATAGCATGGAAATGTCCCAATTCCACGTACCTTCCACACTGCACCCTGTTGTGGGGTTCCTCTGTTCGTCTGGACTTGTTTTTATGTCCCCTTGAGGAGTCTTGTGTGTTTTGGTCAGGAGAGGTTAAGAGCTGCTTTTTACTCTGCCGCCATCTTAACCTGGAAACCCTAGTCTTGTTATTTTTATTATGTTACCTTGCCCTACCCACAAGTAATTAATGTTTTTTCCAATAGTTTAGATCTAGTTTTATTTGTGTGGAGTGTTTTGTAGTTGTGTTCATATAATTATTGTGTTGGTCTGGGCAGAAAGATTCCCAAATATTTTATATGGCCTAGAGTGGAGTTTCTCTTTCTAACTCTTTCTGCTGAGTGTTGTTGGAGATAAATAGAAATGCTGATGATTTGTGTGGTTTTATTTTGTATCTTGAAACTTTGCTGAAGTTATTAATTTTTTCCACTAACTTTTTTTTTAAATCCTTACCTTCCATCTTGCCTCTAAGGCAGGAGAGTGGTAAGGGCTAGGCAATGGAGGGTAAGTGATTTGCCCAGGGTCACACAGCTGAGAAGTGTCTGAGGCCAGATTTGAACCCAGGAACTCCCATCTCTAGGCCTGGCTCTCAATCCACTGAGCTACCCAGCTGCCCCCTCCACTAACTTTTTAGTTGATTTTCTCAGATTCTCTAGGTATACCATCATATTATCTGCAAAGAGTGATAGTTTAGTTTCCTCATTACCTACTTTGATTTCTTCGATTTCTTCGATTTCTTTTTCTTCTCTAATAGCTACTGCTAGCATTTCTAATACAATATTAAAAGTGGTGATAATGGGCATCCCTGCTTCACCTGTAATCTTATTGGGATTCCTTTAACTTATCCCCATTGCAGATGATACTTGCAGATGGTTTTAAATATATATATATATATATATATATATATTGTTCATTATTTTGAGGAAGGACCCTTTTATTTCTATACTTTCTAGTGTTTTCAGTAGGAATGGGTGTTATATTTTGTCAAAGGCTTTTTCTGCATCTTTTGAGATAATCATGGGATTTCTATTAATTTGATTATTGATATGGTCAATTATGCAAATGATTTTCCTAATATTAAACCAGCCTTGCAATTCCTGGTATAAATCCCAAAAGGTAATAGTGAATAATCCTTGTGATATATTGCTGGAGTCTCTTTACTAGTATTTTATTTAAGATTTTTGCATCAATGTACATGAAGGAAATTTTGTCTATAATTTTCTTTCTCTGTTTTTAGTCTTCCTGGCTTGGTACTGATACCAGTACCATATCTGTGTCACAAAAAGAATTTGGTAAGACTCCTTTGATAATTTTGTCAAATAGTTTGTATACTATTGGGATTAGTTGTTCTTTAAATGTTTGATAAAAATGACTTTTGAATCTATCTGGCCCTGGGGATTTTTTCCTAGGGAGTTCTTTGATGGCTTGTTCAATTTCTTTTTTTGAGATGAGATTAAGTATTCTATTTCCTCTTTTGTTTATCTAGGCAATTTATATTTTTGTAAATATTCATCCATTTCACCTAGATTGTCATATTTATTGTCATATAATTGGGCAAAATAGCTTCTAATAATTGTCTTAATTTCCACTTAATTATATGTTAGTAGTAGTCTATTGCAAAAGTATAGACCAATGATGATAAGGACCTATTATAGATGCAAAGATCATAAGATTTTGCATTATAAAGTACCTTTCCTGTAATCTAGTAAAACCTTCTCATTCTACAAATACAAAAACTAGAAGTAGAGAAGTGAACTGACTTGATCAATTATAGTAGGACTATTGCCATGAATGATTCGATCCTGACTCTGAAGCAGACTGGGGCACTCAAGAACTTTAAAGAATGTAAGCAATGTTTATGTGACTTTTAATTACCACATGTTGTTCAGAAAAGCCTGAAGTGCATACTGCATGTTGTTTCCAAGATATCCAATAACCTGTCATATTAATGTCAGCATATCTGTGTATTGAAATAAACACCCTCAGGTATTGGTCAGATATTGATTATATAATTCATAAGGTGATTGGCCTGCTCATTATAACAGATTGGCTTGGTTATGTTATAAGACCCAAATCTCTAGTGAAGCTGTGGTATTTGGAGAGCCCACAATGGTACAAGCAGAAGAGAAACCATCCCATGAGTCTCCAGTTTCCCAGGAGCCCTGAGGGGAGTGACTACATCAGTTTGAACCAGATGGAATCCAGCCTCCAGTCCTCATTACCCAGAGCTTTGGACTTGAGTGCCTAGGTTTACTTCCAGATCTCCGTGTTCCAAGACCACAGACCTTCAGCTGTCATCTCACTGCCCAAGAAGGGGTAAGAATGTCCTTTTTTTGGTACAAATGATACCTAGTAGAGATGGTTATTTAACTAACTTTAGACTCAGGAGTTTTAATCTGTTAAACCAAATGTGTCTTTGACAGTCTGGTGAAACCTACGGACCCCTTCTAAGAATAATATTTTTAAAGGTATAAAAGAAAATGCATTCTAGGAAACCAATTATATCAAATAAAATTAGGAATTTTTTTTTAATTTCATGGACACCAATTTAAGAGCCTCTGTTTTAGGAGAATCAGATAGCTTTTAAAATGTTTTGATAACTTCCTGGTAATTGTGACTTTTAAATGATACTATATTACATGTATGTTCAGGTCAATAAATAAATTTGTAACAGTCACAGGTGTCCAACTACAACTTCAGATCTCTTTTTACTATACAATTCTGATAGTATGTAAAATGTGTAGCTGGAGAGAAAATGATGTGATTACTGGTGAAGAATTTTTAAAAGGCATCAAAACATCAATTCTTTCCCTATAAGACAGTTGTGGGGGAGGGAAAGAGGGTGGTAAACTTGAGCCAAAACAGAATACAAAGCTCCATCTAAGATGCTCTTTAATAAAGCTTAATTTAATTTTTTGGAAAGCAATCCTATAGGTCATAAAAGAAGAAAAGGTAGATTCAAGAGGAAATGAAAAAATTTTATAAAACAATCCCTTTTGAGTTCTGTGATTTAATTCCCACTTCTGTTTTCTCTGAATCTTATCTGCTGTTTGTTCATAGGGAGCCAACCACACTTGTGTCACAGGGTGAGATGTGAGAGATAAGGGAAAAAGGCGTTCATTTTAAATGCGGACATATTTTACTGCTGAAATGATAGAATCCTAAAAATCAAAATGGAAAACTCAACTAATTCTTTCTCTTCATCCTTGGGCAATTTGACTGCATCATGCTCATAGGTCCTAAGTGGTGGGGAGATTCCAACCTTTCCCTCAGATCACTTATCTGTCTGAGTGATTTCATCCATAGGAAATTGGGGGAGGGGCTAGTTTCTATTCTAGGTACAGTTTCCTCTTCTCAATTTAATCCTATTATTTTTAATTATACCTTTCAAATCAGCCTCTATAATTTCCTTCTCTTATTAGGATTTCCTAGTACCTAGAAAAAGTTTACATTGCCCCTCCTTAGTAATTATTTAGTCAAACTTAAGTGCTTTCTCCTTTTTCACCTCTTCTCTTCAAAAAAGGGCTATTCAATTAATTTAGGTTTACTGTGGTTTTGCTGGCAGGGAGGGGAGTGGGGGCGGGAAGAGGTTAGGAAGGAAAGGTTATGGCCTGGATTTTCTTACATTAATTCATTCAAAAGTGATACGCCTGGTATAGTAGATAGAATACTGGACTTGGAGTAAAGAAGACCCAAGTTTATTCTGTCTTGAACTGATATTTGATGTGTAACCTTGGCCAAGCCACTGCCCCTCTTTAGCTTTCAGTTTCCTCCACTATGAAATAGGAATTAGAGGATCTCTAAGGTCTGTTCCTGTTCTACAAATCTATTCTATGGTTTTATTCTACTTCAACAATCATTTATTAAGTTCCTATTACATGCAGAACACTATAGTTACTGAAGAGGAATACAAAATATAAATAAGATAGAGTTTGAGTTTTTGCCCTCATGGAGAGCTAACGGGGGAAAGCATATACACAAAGAACTATAATACAAAACTTACTATGGTAAGTACTTTAGAGAGATGCAAAGAAATGCCCATGTGGAGTGGGTCTAAGAAGCAGAATGGTCATTACAGGCATGTAACATTCAGGAAATTCTCCTGAGCTAGAGGGATACTATAAAGGGTCATTCATACTTAAATGAGATGGAAAGGGGGGAAGAGGAGAACAAAATAGGATAAAGGGGATGATTCTCTAGTCACAAAAGTTGCAATGGTAGATAGGATCAATATATTCTGGGAGATTCATTTAGATGGCTAAGTAAGGAGGCGTGCCTAAATCTAACTTTCCTTCATCAACTCAAAGCCACAATAAATGTGCCAAAGAAAGTAAAAGAAAAGAGGGAAAAGAGTATATTTAAAGTTTTATTATTAATTTTTATTAGGGAAATCAATGAAAAAATTAAGGAATGTAACCTAGCAATACCAGATCCCAAAATGTATCACAAAGTAGTAATCATCAAAACAATCTGGTTCTGGCTAAGAGACAAAGTGGTGGATCAGTAGAATAAAGATCATAGTAATTTAGTGTATGATAAATCAAAAGATCCAAACTTCTGGGATAAAGAACTCACTATTTCACAAAAACTGTTGGAAAAATTAGAAAATGTTATTGCAGGACTATGGATAGACTAGTATTTCACACTGTATATCAAGATAAGGTCATTGTGGGTACATGATTTAGAAATAAAGGGTAATATCAGAAGCAAATTAGGAGAACATGAAATAGGGGTTTTTTGTACATAAAAACCCTTTTCCTTTTATCTTTATAAACTAGTATTTGTATTACTAGGTCAAACAGTATGCACAGTTTAATCGCCCTTTGGGCGTAATTCAAAATCATTCTCCAAAATAGTAGGAAAATTACACAACACCAATTGTACATTAGTATTCCTGACTTTCCATATCCCCTCCAGCATTAGAGATTGTAATGCTAGTAGATACTCCTACTACTTCTTTAAGGGGAAAAAAAGAAAGGCTTTTAACATCCAAATTGACCTTAACAAGATAAACAAGAATATGAGAGAGTAAGTGAAGTTTCAAAGTTTGAATTCCCTAAGGAAGAAAGGGCTATTGGGCTATCATCTAGCCCAGTGATGGTGAACCTATGGCACAGGTGTCAAATATGGCACACAAAGCACTCTCTGTGTGCACTGGGTCACCCTCCCTTCCCATCCCCCATCCCTAGTGTTCATTACTAGAAAGGCAGAGGGATTTAGGTGGAGCAGTGCCCTTCCCCCTCTCCACGGTACCTAATGACATTTTTTTTGCATCTCTGCCCAGCAGCCCAATGGGAGTGCTTTCTCCCTCCTGTCAGGTAAGGGGCTGGTGGGGCATTCCCAGCATGTGGGGGGAGAGGAACAGCACTCAGTCTGGAGGGGTAGGGGTAGAGCTTGGCACTCCATATCTAAAAGGTTTGCCATCACTTATCTAGTCATATATTTCCAGCATTTTCATTGATATAGCTTGAGAGACTGTCAAATGCTATGCTAAATCTAGGTAAATTGAATCAGTAGCATTCCTCAATCTATAAGTCTAGTCACCTTACCCAAAAAGGAAATAAAGTTAGTCTGGAGTGATTTGTTCTATTAAAGTCATTATCATTGGCTTCTAGTTTAGAGTTTGCAAACTCTATTGCCTTTAATATAAAATTAGTACATTTGCTATTTAATCCTTCAATACCATTCCCTTTTTCCTTGATCTTCCTAAGATCACTAATAGTAACTAAAAATCCACATCTATCATTTCTTTGAGTAGCCTAGGAAATAAGCTGGCAGTTGCTAATAACTCCTTAGCAAGTAGTTCTCTGGAGGGAAACATACACTCACAAATATAGTACAGTATATTTTTAAATTTAATCTTCAATATTAACATTTTCTCCATTACTTTCTTAAGTCTATATAACCAACAAAATAATAAATCAAACATTGATATGATACCATTTGTCAATTTCTGAGGTATAAATTTAATGCAAATTTAACAACTGGCTCGTTCAAGCAGGTACAAGCTGACTCTATCATACCACTGATAGATTATAATACCTCTGGGTCTGGTGACTTAAAATATAAAAAGGACAGACAGGCATCCTCTTATTATCTCCACACTTATTTTGTATATAAACTAATAATAATAACAGATAAAATTTACACAGTGCCTTCTGTGGGCTAGACATTGTGCTAAGCACTTTCAGATATTACTCATTTGAGCTTCAAAAAATCCTGGAACCTGATTATTTCCATTTTAAAGATGTGGAAACTGAGGCAGACATCAAGTGACTTGCCCAGGACCATATAGCTGGAAAGTGTCTGAGGCTTTGAAGCCAGCACCTCCCATCTCCAGGTCTTGTTCTTTATCCACTAAGCAACCTAGCTGGCTTCTGCATAACACTTTTGTTTTCATCTTCTGTCACCTATTCTTACTTTCATCTTTTTTCCATCATTTTAAAAATTCAAAATAGTTAATGAGATTCACGTATGTCCACATCAATTTTTTCACACAACTACCCTTTTTCTTCATTATTTGAATAACTTCTCTTTGTTTTCATAATTTCACACTTTTGAATGCTTCCCAACTCTCTTGAGCTGACTTCCTAGGTGGAAATTTAGTCTATGGGATCTTATCTATTATTACTCTGAACACTTGAAATCTGCCCTCACAAAATCAGATGAAAATTTTAAAATTTCTGAAGGAAAACAGAAAAGGTAATGGAAGCATTACTCCAAAGTATATAAGACATTCAACTCTTGCTCCATGCATGTCTGTGGTGCATGTCAAACTATGCCATGGCTTCCTCCCCTTCTCCAGCACAAATACCATGGTCACTTCCCTTCAAGGGTACCATTATTTTTCAACAGTTTTTACTTTATGGTAAGAAATAGATCTAGAAAATATTTTCCTCTCATTGGCTCCTCTTCCTTTTGAAAAATGAAATTATCATTAAGAAGTCAAGAAATTATTAGTAACTCCACTCTGAGGAGGGTAAGAGGTCTAGATAATTAAAGACCCCTATTACTACTACATCATACCCTTGATTCTAGGCTTATAATATGCTTCCCAAACTCATCTATTTTATTTTTTTTCTCCACATACTAGGACATCAACAAAGTTCTATTTAAAAACTTTATCATGCCATAGAGGTAACACTGGGTTGTATAAGTATATTTTGGGTTGGGTAGGTATAAACTCTAACCATTCCTACTACTTGGAAAAGATCTTGACTATTGTCCTAGAAACAGAATGTGTTTTCTTTCAGAGAACTGG
The DNA here is from genome assembly GCF_016433145.1 of Gracilinanus agilis. NCBI lineage: Eukaryota > Metazoa > Chordata > Mammalia > Didelphimorphia > Didelphidae > Gracilinanus > Gracilinanus agilis. Next base: position 24,827,958 of record NC_058136.1, on the reverse strand, counting down.
ATTAACTGAGCACAAAAAAGGCTCAGGATCTATGAGATGGAAACTATTTTTTTTACTTAAAATCTTTTTTTCCGGGTTGTACATGTATTATCATGCAAAATATATTTCCATATTATCCATTTTAATAAGTGAATAATCTTATAAAACCAAAACCCCAAAAACACATACCCAAATAAAGACATAATAAATCATATACTTTCATCTGCATTCCTACTCCAACAATTCTTTCTCTGAAAGTGGATAGTATTCTTTTTCTTAAATCCCTCAGAATTGGTCTGGACCATTGTACTGCAGATAGTAGCTAAGTCTAAGTTGTAAACTTAATAATGAATTCTTGGCAACCAAAAATTGTATAGGGAAATATAAGATCCCGCTCTTTATTATTTATTAACTCTAAAAATTAATTTGATCTAATACAACAAATGTCACTTTAATGGCTCTCTCCAACAATGTGTCCCCCATATATATGTTAAATTCATATGGTTCCTTGAAAGAAGCAACAAAACAATCCTGTTCAATGACCTATGGTCATTAAAAAAAAACATTAATAAAATCAACTGAAATAACACATGAAAAGTATTTTGCAAACTTTAAATCACAATGAAAATGTTAGTTATTCATAATAATAATAACATTATTTGATACACAAAATAAGGAGACATGTTAACCAGAATATTTGCCACTGTCATGTAGATCTAGCTGACGACAGAGTGAAAGTTGAAGAGTGATTCCTACAGAATATGAAAGTCCTACAGATGCTGCTGCAGCTGTTTGTGAAAGGATGCTGGTTATTGTATCAAGCCCCAGGACATCGTAGGACCTCCTAAATGGTGTCCATAATCACTTAAAAGATTTTGGCCTATCTACAGTAGAAAAGCTAAGTGAGTGAATATCTATTGTCCAGACTGATTTGCAATTAGATGAACAACCTTAGAACTTATCTATCAGTGACATTGCAAACAGGCAATGTTGATTCCACAGTCACAGGAAAAATAAAGTGGGTTGGAATACCTTTAGGAGAGCACAAAATTATTTTAATGCTTTTCTATGACATTAGTGAATAAACATCTCCTTTAGTGAGTCATAATGAAGTTTAAGTGAGATTCAGAATTCTAAGATACTTAGTTAGAAGTGGGGGTGGTTATCTCCTTTTTGTATCATTTATGTTTCCGGGGCATGTGGTTCAAGACCGGACCCTAGTCACAGTCCTAGTTTTGTGAAGAAGAGGAGGAAGAGTCCTACTTTCAGGGCATGAAGCCTGTGGTCCTAATCCTTGCTTTCTACATTCCCTAAGCCAGTTTGGGAAGTGTGGCTACCAGAACTTCTATTTTAGCCTCCATCAAGGGGTGATGCTTCTAAAGGGATTATTTTCAACTACTGGTATGGCCAAGAAGGAGGAGAGAAGGGGGTAGCAACACAAAGTAGAACAAAGAACTAGTTAGCAACCAAAAGAAAGTAAAACCAGCAAGACTTATTGAAAAGAGATATTTAAAATGTGAGGGGCAAGAAGGAGTGGTAAATACAAGTCAAGTCTGTTGTGGGAAACAGCACCCAAACTGGTAAAGTTCAATGAGTTTTTATACAGTTCTCATCTGGGTTAAATATGACCAGATATTGGACAGAGAGAGAGTGGGTAGCCTCAATCTTGTATGTACGGTTCAGGGAATGGTGCTGATTCATTTTTGGAGTGATTCTTTGGTCTTGAGGTAATTTGGTGTGAATTTTCAATGGAGTCAGAAAAGGTTCTCTGATTATTACTACACTAATGCCTACAGGGTCAAGAGCTTTCCTCCATTTCCTCATTTATATGGGCATGGAAGATACATGGATGCTTACAGGAAATGTATTTTTCTTTGTCTTTAGAAAATTATAGAGATCTTTTGATGACCCCAAACTTTTCCCTGTAACAAAGTTCCACCTTTTCCAATAAACTCCCACTGTTATATAGCTGCTGCTACTGGAACATTTCAACCTTCAATGAATTGAAATTGAAGATTGCCCAAAGGGCAAAGGAAAGGTATATGATGGGCATGGGCAGAATGCAACATATAAACGAAGATTTGTTAGGGAGAAGCAGTATAAAAGATGTCATCAAATAAATGTGTTATTAAAAAAAGATGTACTGGTGAAATGGTGAGATGGAGAGAAAACAAATGCTCATATGCTCCACTGAAATCCTTGGGGTGTCTGGAAAATTTGAGGGGAAAAAAGAGAAAGGAAAAAAGAAGAGTAGAGGAAAAGAAAGGAAAGAAATAGAGAAGAAAGAAGAGAGGAGGAGAAGAGGGCCAACCACTACTATAATATTAACGTCATATTAGGATATTTGGGGACATTGTCCTTTGGGTGATGCAAGCCCAGCTGGAAGCAACCATTCTCATCTCTTTCAAGTTACTACCATCCTCATGTGCTCCTTAACTATTTGGGGGGGGCACTTGGCAATGTCCCTAAGGCATGTGTTTTCCCTCTGCCATTCTACTCTCCTTTTTTAAGACTTTCCCCACCTTCATTTTATTTTAATTTTTTTCTCTCTTCTCTCACACTCTCTCTTTCCATTTCTCTGTCATCCTCACTGACAATGATGCTCTCTCTCTCTTTTTGAACATACATGTAAGCATGGAGCAAGAGGTAGAAAAATGCCTTGATGTATCTTGCTAAAAAAAGAATGTGTAGAGAATATATATGTTGCTCCAAGATATGGTAGCATACATTTTATCTGGACTGTGCTTTGTAGCAAATTATCTTTCTGTTCATTGATTCTGTCTATTGACTTGAATTAATTTCCTTAGTTATGATCCTAAGAGCACTTTCAATTTACTGTTGCTTGGTCAAAGATGCTTTTATTGGATAATAGCTCCTATCTCAGTTTCCATGTTTCCTATACAGAATGAAAAGGTAGGATTGTCCTCACTTTCTTGATAATGTTCTCCTTTGTTCAAATTTTCACTGAGAAGTTTAATTCAGAATATTAAAGTGGAAAAATTGTAGAATAGAGCCAGGAAATCTAGATTTCTAGTTCCACTTTCTCATCTACCAGCTGCATGATCTTATGTAAGTTCCTAAATATATGTGAGTTTCAGTTTCCTTATACATAAAATGGAGTTTGGGTATAATGTTTATATACACTACCTTATAGGATAGTCATGAAGCTCAAACAAGATATATGTAAAATTGCTTTATAGCAATGTAGTGCTATATAATTATATGCTATTGGCATTCTACTGGAATTCTAGGAACTGGAGTGAAGATTTCTCTACATTACAAATTCAAAACCCTGACTTCTCATGGAGAGCCCCAAACAGGAGGCAGAACTTCCAATAGGTGACTTTTAAAATTATCCTTCAAGCACATAAACAATATACTACAAAGCATTACATTTGTGTTTAGGGAACCTTTTTTTCTAAAATTATTCTTCCTTCCCTATTTCAAATTTTAAAAAAATTCACAGACACTGAATGATTCAAATAGAAGAATTTTTAAAGTAACTCTCACTGAATTACAAAATAGCCACTGTACTGATTTGTTAAATGGAAAAGTAAATATATATGAAGGGCTAACCCCTCCTCAAATCATTTGGAGGATGAGAGGATATTGGATCATCTGGAATTGCTTTCCCCAGTTTTCCTCACATGATGAGCACAGAGTCAGATACTGGGCAGTGAAGGGACTCAGTAACTTATTTTCCATTTTCTGATGTAATGTTTTTGATACTTTTTTGTAAGGTACATCACATTTCTTTTCTTATATAAAAAACAAAAGGCAAGAGCAATTTCTCTCACCATCCTCTGGGGAGCTTGTAAAATACACAGACCTGCAGCTCTAAGATATCCCCCCTACAGTTCCCAATGGCCCATATTTCTGAAGATGGACAAGCTGCCTCTAACTCTTATTGTAGCAGTTCCAGAATAAAATCAGAGCATTTGAGTTATATCTCATTTTTAGAGAATATGTCTAAAAATAGGAACCTCTGTGATATTACAGATGTAACTGAATTTGGAGATGGAAGACATGAATTCAAATCCTGGATATGCAACTTGATGACCTTGGGAAAGTAAGTTATTTCTTTTGGTCTAATTTTCCTCCTCTCTAAAATAAGGGACACAAAATAGATGATCTCTAAAGTTCCTTACAACTCATTACATGACACTAGGGTCATTTCTCAGTGCAGGCCAACACAAATGCTTACTTCAACATTTCAAAGATTCATGATTTGGGCCACCAATGCATAGCATCACCTCATTCACCAAGCATTAGATGATGGCCTTGGAGAGCTGCTATGGCTGGAAAATCCATGCAGTCAACTTAATGCTAATCCTCCCCAAGCTTAGCTAGGCTGGTTACAGATACATACTTCAACCCTCGGCCCAGTCTAAAAGCATTTCCAGACTAGTAGGACATGATAAGCCTTGAGTTGCACGTTCACGGCTTTCTTTTCTTTTCCAATTACATGGAAAAAAATTTAACATTCATTTTTAAGAAAATTTTGGTTCCAAATCCTCTTCCTCGTTCTCTCCCTCCTCTCCTTAAGGAGACAAGCAATTTGCTGTAGATTATACACTGTGCAGTAATGAAAAAATATTTCCAATTTAGCCTAGTTGCCAATTTAGTCTAGTTGCAAGAGAAAATACAGGACCCTCCCCTAAAAACACAAGAAGAATACAGAAAGTAAAAAAAAAATAATGCTTTAATCTGCATTTAGATTCCATCAATTCTTTCTCTGGAGGTGGAGAGAATTGTAATTGTGAGCAATCACAAGCACTCTTCTCTGACCTGGAACTGATCAGGGTTTCCACACCTCTGTGGTTTCAAATACTAGTGTCCTAGTGTTCTTCTCTACTCTGGGACTGGTTGAGTAGAATTGTGTATGGGCAATGCAATAGGGTCCTACACTCAGTGCCAGCAAAGTCAGTCTCTTCCAAGCCACTTGTCTGACCTCTTTACTATGTGTGGGCTGGGAATTTCTGAAGTCACTGCCAGTCTGTTGCTGGTTTCCTAGTGCAAAACCTGTACTGCATTGCTTCCAACCACCATCCCAGTGAGACAGCTGTTTTCTTCCAACCTTACAAGCTGTCTGGGGATTGAAATCTATTTCACTCTGACCTTTTTGATGCCTCTGCCACTTCAGAATGTGATTTAAAATATTATCATTAAAGTTGTTTGGAGGGGAATTTGGGATAGCTCAAGTGAGTCCCTGCCTTTACTCTGGCTCATGGCTTTTAAAAAGTCAAAGTCACTTCCATGCAATCCACAGAGATCAAAGAAGGACTTTTAGTGGTGAAATACATATCAAAAGAATAGAAATGACTCAGAGCAAATACTCTTCCTTCAATTTGTGTAACATCTTTATACTTGTGAAATTTGGATAAATTAAATGACAAATTCAGGATGGGAGATCTGTGAATCAGTAAATCTTCATTGTGGAAAAGATCTGGGGTTCTAAGTGGGGCAAGAAGATCTACATTAGAATCATGGCTTGGTAAGTTTATTATGTGATCTTGGACTAGAAAATCTCTAAGATTTCTTCCAGCTATAAAATCACCTCCTAGGAGATAGATGTGAGTTAACTCCAAAGGGGTTCATGATATGACATTGTAACCAAAAAGACTAATGATATATTTTACTGTGTCTAACTAAGATTATAATCTTAGTTAAGATTATAAATTGAGAGCTGAAAGAGAACTTAGGGTTCATCAAGTTTAACCACTTCATTTTATATATTAGCACACTTTAAATGACTTACCTAGGGTCACACAGCAATCCAGTATCCAAACCAAGTATTTCTGATTCCAAGTCAAGCACTCTATCAACCACACTACACCAAGAGGAACAGTGTCCAGAATGAAAAAAAGTAATACTTTCTGACACTAGGAAAATTGTGTTCAGTTCTAAGTGCCATATCTCCTAAGGGATGTTGAAAAAATTGAAGTGAGTCTATGTCTTCTGAACCCTTCCCTTGTCTTTCATTTTTGCCTATGTCTGAGGACACAGAACTTGATATTCACGACTAAAATTAAGAAATATTTTAAATGATTAACTGATACCATCATTGAATACAAAGCTTTTTGTGCTAATCTGGGTCTATGAAGGAACCTTCACAGACTCCCATCTTCATTTCTCCTGTCTTTTGATGATGTCTCCAGCTCTGTATTAAAGCTACAGTGTGGTTTATTTAACCTTAGAGACTAATTTTAATGCAAAAATGTACTCTTTACAATATGAAGAGTAAGGAGCCAAGGACATCTTTTCACAAAGTCATCTTTGCAACAACAACTGAGTCTGTTTCCCTGGAAACACAGGAAAGAAAGAAAAAAAACATTGTAAAATCATCCTGACAAGAGAGGGGGAATCAGATTTCATGAACTTAAGAGGCCTTGCTAGATGACCTAATGAACTTTCCTACTTTAGCATCCTATGACTGTAACATCAGTATGGTATTTACTAAAATAATGATCAGTAGAAGATAAGGGCAGGAGATCAGGTTCGAAGGTCAATTCCTTTTTAAATGGTCCCATAAAACTAGATTTGATTTAGGACATAAACAATGAAAAAGGAGAACTATCAAGACAATAAAGTAAGGAGGGAGAGAAGGAAAAAGAATGAATGAAAGAAAATGAAAGAAGGAAGGAAGAAACAAAAAAAGGAGGAAGAAACAAACAAGGAGACAAAGTGGAAAACTTTAATTTGAAGTAGGGGGGCGGAATCCAGCACAGCCTAAATGATGAAGATTTTGTAATACAATATAGTGAAAAAGGCATTGAGTTTAGAGTGAGGAGACCTACACTGAAATTCTCTTTGCAATTGTATGACACAGGGTAAATTACTTCAGGTTCCTCAGTTTTAAAACTAGTGGGTTGGAACTGATGACCAAAAAGGACACTTCCAACTTCTAAATCTCTGATTCTATCAATCATTCGAGGCCAGTGCCAAATAGCAGGCTGACTTTTCAGTATCATCTAAGATGCTAAGTAAGATAAGAGCCACTCTGAGAAGGCAAAAATATAGAGAGTGGGGAGGGTTCATGATTGCTGTGAATGAAAATGACTAGATACAGACTGGATAAAGCCCTGAATTTAGAGTCAAGACTTGACTTCAAATCTAAACTTAAAATTTGTGTGACTTTGGGCAAGTCACTTAAACTCTGCCTCCTCTGTAAAATTACAATAATATAATAATAGCACCTACTTTCCAGGACTGTTATAAGAACAAAAAATGAGGTAATGTTTGTAAAGCACTTAGCACAGTGCCCAAAACATAGGAGTTACTTAATAAATCATTGTTTAAAAAGAGTGGAGAAAAAAAAGAGAGGAGACATGAGCTTTACAATGATTTACAAGGATTTACAATGATTCTAGCCTTGGACACATTGAAAGAACAGAGTTGGAATAGAAATTATCTGTGCAATACCTTCTATGATCTGTTGTATAAGTACAGCAGAACAATGAGAAAACCAAATATAGGGAAACAAGAGAGGAAGTGGGATGTAGGAAACTTCTCAATGATCTATCATGTGAAAGAGGAAGCCAATCTCATGAGACTTTAATACAAGTTAAAAGCCTATGGGGAGGAGGTGGAGCCAAGATGTCAGAGAAGGGACAGAAATGCCCAAATCTCTCTGAAAATCCCCTCCAACTAATCTTAAAATAAAGTTTCAAAATAATAGGGTAGCAGAACCAACAAAGAGAACTGTATGTGGCAATATTCCTGCAGGAGACAACTTGGAAAGCAGGGAAAGTTCTCTTTTACTAGGGTGAAGGGGAGTCTAGTCTGAAATAAGGCCATACCAGCAATACAGATCAATAGTGATGCCACTACCTTGCCCACTGCTCAAGGTTCTGAACCCAAGCCCAACTCAGCAGTAAGACTCTGAGACTGTACTTAAGTCAGCAGCAAAGGACACAATTAAAGCAGTGCTCAGCAACAGTAGCACCTAACCCTGAAAGCCTCTAGCCCTAATATAACATCACAGTATGCAAGCCTGTGATGAGGCCACTGATGAGGTCCCGAACCCCAACAATGCGCCTAGCCTTACAAACCAACAGCAGGCCCTGAGGGATACTGAATCAGTAATGGAAGGTGATTTCCAGAGTTCTCAGCCCAGAAGCCATCATACAACCTTGGAAGAAATAAAACTTGCAGACATTCAGAATTTGATCTGAGGGAAGCAGCAAGAAAATATTAAAGTTCAAAAGAGTGCTTGCTCCACCCTCGGAATAGGACGCACATTTAAGATAAAAGTAAAAATCAATTAAAGGACTGGGAAAATGAGGAAACATAAAAAAAACCTAACCGTAGAAAATTATTAAGGAGACAAGATACAGCAAGGCACAAACTCAGAAGGGGACAATGAGATCAAAGCACCAACATGCAAAACTTAAAAACAATGGAAATTGGTCTCAGTCTCTGAAAAATCTCAAAAAGTATTTTTAAAAATTAATAAGATAAAAAGAAAAAATGAGGAAAAGAAATGGATGCAATACAAGAAGAAACTAATACCTCAAAAAGCAGAATTGACCAAATAGTAAAGGAGGCACAAAAATCCACTGATGAGAAATTTTTTAAAAAAAGAAAAATGGGGAGAGGGGAGACAAGTTGGTGGCTTAGTAGCAGAAAAAGCCAAAAACACTCTGACAATACTTCCAAACCAATTTTTTAAGTGCCCTCCAAAAGTCAGGGTTCAAAAACTAACAGCAAGATGGAGTGAGGGGGCAATCCTCCTGAAAACAACTTGAAAGGTAGGCAGAGAGAATTAATTTTCATGAGATAAGGGGGACTGGAAGCAAAACTGCACATAGAGGAAAGCTGGTCAAACCCTGCAAGCCCCCTCAGCAACTACTACACTAGGCTCTGCCCCTAGGCATAGGCTAACTTCAGGATCCTAGGATGTGAGCTACGCCAACAAAAGAGCACCTCAGACCCACCCCCTTGAAGTCCCAAAACCTGGCATAAGCATAGAGTGAGGCCCAGAAGTCCATAGCACTGGGCCCTTTCAACCCTGCACTGCTGTCATAAAGACCTAGCCCCAGGGGAAAAATACCTTACAGTGGCAAACCTTGCAAGTCAGAAGCAGAGGAGACAGACTCAGCAAGCAGCTTTCAGAATTCCTAGGCCACAGGCAAAAAAGGCTGGGAAAATGAACAAACAGTAAAAGAAATACATAATGCTAGAAAATTTATGTTTGGGACAAAGAGCAAATCACAGAACCAACACAGGATGGTGAGTTCCAAGCAACCACATGCAAAACATACAAAAAGGAAAAAAAAGGAATTGGTCTCAAATTCTAGAAAAATTCAAAAAGGAATTCAAAAATCAAATAAGACAGGTCAAAGAAATATGGAAAGAAAGATGTGGAAAAGAAATGAAAGTAATTCATGAAGAAAATAATAGCTTAAAAAGCAAAACTAGTCAACTGGAAAAAGAGACATAAAAATCCAGTGAAGAAAAGAGTCCCATGAAAAGTAGAATGGACCAAATGGAAAAGGAGGATCAAAAGGTCATGGAAGAAATTCAGGCTTTAAAAATTGGAATTCAGCAAATAGAAGCTAATGACTTCACAAGACATCAAGAAACAATAAAAAACAAAAGAATGGAAAAATAGAATATAAAATACCACATTGAATAAAACAACTGACCTGGAAAATAGATCCAGGAGAGATAATTTAAGAATTATTGTACTATCTGAAAGTCATGATCAAAATAAAGCCTAGACATTACATTACAAGAAAGTATCCAAGAAAACTGCCCTGATATTCTTGAACAAGAGGGTAAAATAGAGATCGAAAGAATCCACAAATCACTTCCTACAGTAAATCCCCAAATGACAACTTCTGGGAATGTTATAGCCAAGTTCAAGACCTCCCAGGCCAAGAAGAAAATACAACAAGCAGCTAGAAAGAAATAATTCAAATATTATGTAGCCCCAGTCAGGATTATACAAGATCTGGCAGCTTCTACATTGAAGGCCTGGAAGGCTTGGAATATTTTATTCCAGAAGGCAAGAAAACTGGATTTGCAATCAAGAATCACCTACCCATCAAAATTGACTATATTCTTGTAGGGGAAAGAATGGTCATTTAATAAAAGAGAAGATTTCCAAGCATTCCTAAAGACCAGACATAAACAGAAAGCTTGATGTCTAAATATAAGATTCATGAGAAGCATAAAAAAGTAAATAAGAAAGAGAAAAAACTTAAGGGCTTCAGTAAGGTTAAATTGTTCATATTCCCATATGGAAAGATGGTTAACTGTAACTCTTAAAAATTATCATTATCATAGTAGTTAGAAGAAGTGTATAAAGGCAGAGGGTGTGGTAGTAAGCTGTTTAGGATATGTAAAAAAAAAAACTAAGGGTGAAAAAGGATTATCCTAAGAGAAATGGAAAGATATACAAAATGGGATAAATTATATCACATAAAAAGATGTGAATAGGGAATACTATTAGAGTGGAGGGGAGAAGGGGGTAACAGGTAATACTTAGAACTTACTCTCATTAGAATTAGTTCAGAGAGAGAAGAATAGCTAGAAATATTGGGGTATCAAATTCTATCTTACCCTAAAGAGAAGCAGAAGGTGAATAAGAAGGGTCGAGGTGGATAAGGGAGTAATATAATATAAGGAAGAGGGAAGGGGAGGAGTGATTAAAAGGAAAATACTGGTGTGGAGGGAAAGAGTGAAAGTAGAAAGGTCAGGATTAAAATAGGAAATCAGAATGGAGGAGAATACACAGATGGTAATCAAAACAGTGAATGTAAATGGGATGAACTCAAACATAGAATGGAACCAGATAGCAGAGTGGATTAAAAACCAAAAAACAACTATAGTTATTTACAAGAAATATATTTAAGGCAGGTAGACACACCTAGGGTAAAGGTAAAAAGCTGGAAGAGAATCTATTGTGTTTCAAATGAGATTAAAAGAGCAAGAATAGGAATTATGATCTCAGAGAAAGCTAAGGCAAAAAGTAGATCTGATTGAAAGAGATGAGGAAGGTAATTACTTCTTGATAAAAGGCAGTATACATAATGAAGCCAGTAGTCAAGATATATGCACGAAAAGGCATAACATCTAGATTTTTAAATGATAAACTAAAGGAACTTAAGAAGGAAATCGATACTAAAACTATACTAGTGGGGTATCTTAATCTTCCCCAATTAGAAGTAGATAAATTGAACCAAAAAATAAATAAGAAAGAAGTAAGGGACATGAATGAAATTTTAGAAAACTTAGATTTAATAGATATCTGGAGAAAAGTGAATAGGGATAAGAAGGAATATACCTTCTTTTTAGCAGGACATGATACATTTAAAAAGATATACAATGTACTAAGGCAATGATGGTGAACCTTTTAGAACTTTATAGAGACTACATGCTGTGCCCCAGACCCCCATGCTTTGTGTCATGCCCCTCCTCCCAAGAGACTGAGTGCCCCCTCACCTTCTGACACCATACTCCACAAAGGGGAGGGATCAACCACAGAGGGGAGGGGATGTAGAATGAAGAGGGGGAAGGGAGCCAGTCTGCCAGCATCCTCCCACCTTTCTAGCAACTAACTCTGCCAAGGATGGCATGCATGTCCACAGAGAGGTCTCCACATGCCACCTTTGGCATATAATCAATAGGTTCACCATCAAGGTACTAGGGCAATCAAACTTTCTAATGAAATGCAGAAAAGGAAAAATAATTAATCAAACTTTTTTCAGATCATAATGCAATAAAAAACTGTAATCAATAAGGGTTCATGAAAAACCAAATTAAAAATTAATTAGAAACTAAATCATCTAATTCTTCAAAACAGGTGGGCCAAAGAACAAATCCTGAAAACAATCACTGATTTTATTAAAGAGAATGACAACAAGGAGACAACATATCAAAATTTATGGAATACAGCCAAAGCAGTACTAAGGGAGAAATTATATCCCTGAATGTCTATATCAATAAAACAAAGAAAAAAAAACAGATCTACGAATTAGGCATGCAACTAAAAAAACTAGGAAATAAACAAATTAAAAATTCCCAGTAAAAGACTAAATTGGGGATTGAGCTTCTGGGGACAGAGCCAAGATAGCAGAGTAATTGAGAATGACTCTGTGCCAGGATGAAAATGTTCTCTGACCAAGATTAAAATATTGCCACAAAACAAATACAGGAGTGAAAGAACCAACAAGGGGACAGAATGAAACAACTTTCAAGAAAAGAAAAACCAAATGGTAGACAGAGACAAACTGGGGTGCTGGGCCGAGAGGTGAGCAGAGCCAGCAAGAGACTGTATCCAGGAGGGAAGAGGAAGCCATACCCCCCACTCCATATCTGCTGTCCCATATTTAGAACCTAATTCCAAGCCAACATCCAGATCCTGAGATCCTACCTGGGCAAATAGTGGTCCAAACCAACCCACTCTTCTTGAAATTTCAAACTTGTGGAGAAGTCCACAGTCTCAGCCCAGGGCAGTCTGGGTTGAAGGGTGCTGATCTGTGTGGACACAGAACAAAGTCAAGAATCCTATTCTGGAATTGGGATAAAGACATAGTACACAGTTTGGGGGAGCTGATAGTACTAAGTAGGAAATACTGATCTTTTTTACCTAAATCTTAGGGTGGAGCTCCAAAACAGGGCAATCAAAGGTGTACCTGACTAGATCAAGTATACAGTGAGACCAAAAACTTGAGCCTAAGACTGACACTAGAATTTGATCAGCCCCCTGACCTGATCAAATTGAGAGTGAGAACAAAAGTTTACACCTAAGCTGAAGAGTCTTAAAGCTATAAGCATCTCAAATGTCAATTGAATCACCAGGAGGAGGGGATTCTCAGAGTTCTCATGCCTCAGACCAACATGTCTTCCCCCAAGACTACCTATAATTAGATAGGAAAAGTGAACAAACAACAAAAAAACACCTAATTCTAAAGAATTTTTATGGATACAAAGAGCAAGGTACAGAAACAGAAGGGGATGATGAAAGCAAAGGCAACACATGCAAAGGCCAAAAGAAAAAATATGGATTTTACACAGATTCTGGAAGAGCTCAAAAATACTTCAAAAAACAATTAAGAGAGGCAGAGGAAAAGTAGGGAAGAGAAATGAAAGTGAAGCAAGAAGAAAGGAAAGTGATGCAAAAAGAGAGGAAAGTGATTCCAAGAAGAAATGGGCCAATACAAAAAGGGGAATCAAAAACTGACAGATGAAAATATAAGCCTTAAAAATAAGAATTAACCAACTAGAAACTAAAGCTTTCAAGAGAAACCAAGAAACAATAAAGCAGAATCAAAGGAATGAATCAATAAATGAAAACATGAAATATCTTATGGAAAAAACAAATGACCTAGAAAATAGATCTAGGAGATACAACTTCAGAAGTATTGGACTACCTGAAAGGAATGATAAAAAGAAAACCTTGGACATCACACTATAAGAAATTATCAAAGATAACTCCCAGAGATCCTTGAAAAATAAAATTAAAATTGAAAGAATTCACAAACCAGCTCCAGAAAGAAATCCTCAAATGACAACATCCAGAAATATGATAACTAAATTCAAGAGCCATTAAGCCAAGGAGAAAATGTTTTAAGCAGCCAGAAAGAAACGATTCAAATACCATGGAGCTACAATCAAGATCACTCAGGCACTAGAGGATTCTACATTAAAGTACAGAAAGGCAAGGAATATAACATTCAAGAAGGCAAAAAGTTTGGGTTTACAACCCAGAGTCACCTATCCAGCAAAACTGAATATATTCTTTCAGGGGGAAAATGGACTTTAAATAAGATAGAAGATTTCCAAGACTTCCTAAGGAATAATCCAGACCTAAACAAAAATCTGAAGTCCAAACACAAGACACAAATGAAGCCCAGAAAGGTAAATAAGAAAAAAGAAAATTTAAGAGATTCCTTAAAGTCAAAATGTTTATATGTCAACATGGAAAGAGGATTTCTGTAATTATCAAAAATTATTATTTTGGATATTTGGATACAGCCAAAGTAGTACTCAGAGAAAAATGTATATCCCTGAGTGGCCTATATCAACAAAATAGAAATGGAAGAGATCAATGAATTGGTCTTGCAATTTAAAAAAATTAGAAAGAGAACAAATTAAAAATTCCCAGATGAAAACTAAATTGGAAATCCTAAAAATTAAAGGAGAAATTAATAAAATTGAAAGCAAAAGAACTATTGAAGTAATAAATAAGACTAGGAGCTGGTACTTTGAAAAATAAGTCAAATAGATAAAGTACTGGTTAATCTAATCAATCAAAAAAGAAAGAAAAGAGTCAACAGTATCAAAGGTGAAACACATGATCTCACCTCTAATGAAGAGAAAATTAAGGTAATTATTAACTATTTTGCTCAATTATATGACAAAAATATGACAATCTAGGTCAAATGGGTTAATACTTATAAAAATATTAATTGCCTAGATTAACAAAAGAGGAAATAGAATACTTAAATAATCTCATCTCAGAAAAAGAAAGTGAACAAGCCATCAAGGAACACGCTAAGAAAAAATCCTCAGAACCAGATAGATTCACAAATGAATTTTGTCAAACATTTAAATAACAGCTAATCCCAATACTAGACAAATTATTTGACAAAATAAGCAAAGAAGGAGTCTTACCAAATTCTTTTTATGACACAAATATGGTATTGATTCCAAAGCCAGGCAGATCAAAAACAGAGAAAGAAAACTACAGACCAATCTCCTTAATGAACATAGGTGCAAAAATCTTAAAATAGTAGCAAAAAGACTATAGAATATTATCACAAGGATTATTCACTATGATCAGGTGGGAATGCAACGATAGTATAAAGGTTAAATTTAGTGACTGGACTTAAATTATATAAAATATCGTGGTTGCCAAAGTTATTATATCTCAAGTCAGAAGTTTATTTACCAAATTAGAGGAGAAACATTAAAGTAGAGAAACGTGAGAGAGGTTAGAGAAAATAACTTTACTAGTCCTTAGCCAGGATGGCTGGTAGTGAGTAACTACAAGGCCTCCTCCAAGATGGGGGCTAGTCTCTTTGGAAACTAGAAAGGAGTCAGTCCTTTTCACTCACCCAAGGAAGTAATCCAGGAGTCAGAATCTAAGTTGAAGCCACAATTCACACTGAAGTCTAAAGTGATGTTCCCTTGAAGACTATCTCCAGGATACATTCTCCACATGACTCAACTTCACAAGACTGCCCCGGCTCAAGGATTTTATGGTTTTATGGTCGTTTCCTGTTCCTGCCCCTCTTGACAGGGGCCAATCACAGTTTCCAAATTGTTCAGCCCTGCCCAGGGGCAGTGTCTGTGGGTTTGATCTGTCACCTCTAAAGGTATTGACTCTCCTCTTAGGATTCACAATGTGTTTTAGACTTCCACCTACTGAATGTTAAGTAGAGGTGTCTTCCTTTTGGAGGTGTAAACTCCTGTAGTAAGAGTTTCCCTTACTTTAAGGTTAAGTATGGGTGTATATTCCCTTTGTTTTAGTTGATTAATTAAAAAGCAGATAAAGGAGAGTTAATCCTGTCCTCACAATCTAGTGAGGTACTAAGTACAGATATTTAAGTTATTATTAACTAAAGTTTTAACTCCAACTAGGCAAAGAGAATAAATGATTCCCTTTTCACAAGTGTAAACTCAGAATAGACAAAAAGAACCAAGAATTTCCTTTTATAATCCCTCCCTTGATTCTTTGGGAGACTAGTCTCCCTAATGAATCATTTTACATAACTATCTTGTATCTCTAAATATCTTCTAGCTAAAGGTGGATATTGTAAAAGGGAATTCTTTGTTTTCTTTGAATTTGCAATTGTGAAAGGAAATCCTTTATTCTCTTTGCCTAGTTGGAGTTAACACTTTGGTTAACAATGACTTTGAATCAACACAAGCTTAAACTAAGTGTTAGAGCTCACAAACTACTTAGTGAATTCACATCCTACCTAGTACTAGGTGAGGAGCCAGCAAGATATTTGGAGAGTTCCACCCTTTTTTCTCACTCAAACTGTCAAAAAGTTGTTCACACCCTCAGAAAGTGTGAACCCTTTTGATAAGTATTCACCCCTCCAGAAGGGGGAACTAGTTACCACAAACACTGCCCCCTGGGTAGTGCTAGACAATTTGGAAATTGCTATTGGACCCTGTGAAGAGGGGAGGAGACAAGAAGTCACCATATAAGCAAGCCATGAATTCAGTTGAGGAAAGCTGAGTCTAGTGGAGAGAAGAGGAGAGTCACTCCAAGAAGGAAGTAGGCTTCAAGAAGAAGGTAGTCTCAAAGAATAAAGTTGGTCTCAGGATTCACCTTCAGCTATAGTCATTGTCTTGGCCTGCCTCTTGGAGGGAACTTGGGTGAGAGGATAGCTGGTTTTCCCTTCCTATCTTCTGTAGATAGTTTAATTCTGATTGAAGGTTAACAAGTCCTGGCTGATCCAAGCACTAGAACAATATTTAGTTAGATAGGTTAATGTCTTCTCTACCCTTTTGTATTTCTCTACCTTCACTCTTTCCATCTCTTTTATAAATGAGAGATTTATAATTTTCATATAATTAGCCAAACCATTAATTTTAACATTTACAATAAAATACTCAATAGTTAGTGATAAGAAGGAAATAAAAGAGATAGAGAGGGCAAACCAATGTTTGCTAGGCACACTGACAATAAGCCAATTAGGGGGGCATTCCCCTTTGGCATACATTCAAAATATTTGTGTTCAACGCTTCTAAGTACAATCAGTTATACTCCAAAGTTCGTGCTAGATCTTCTGTTGCTGTGGAGGTTTTCTTCGGGCATCTTCATGGTGTCTTCTTCAAACAATTCATCTAGATTCAAAGACTTACCAAGCTCTCTTTCCTGAAATGTTTCCTTCTCAAAAGATTTTTCTAGTTTTATGACAATTATACAATCCCTATGGTAGTTATACAATAGTTTAATATTAGGAAAACCGTCCACATAATTGACCATGTCAATAACCAAACCAACAGAAATCCAATGATTATCTCAATAGACGCAGAAAAAGCCTTTGACAAAAAACAAAACCAATTCCTATTGGAAATACTAGGATATATAAGAATAGAAGGGTCCTTCCTTAAAACAATAAACAGTATATATTTAAAACCATCAGCAAGTATCATCTCCAATGTAGACAAGTTAGAAGCCTTCCCATTCTTTACGATGATATGATGATATACTTAAAAGAATCCTAGAAAATCAACTAAAAAGACTAGTTGAAACAATTAACAACTTTAGCAAAGTTGCAAGATAAAAGATAAATCTAGAGAAATCATCAGCTATGCCAGGCTCAAGGTGATGACCACAGATGGCAGAGAGCTACCTGGAGGAGAAGTGTCAAGAGGTCAGCCTAGTCACAGCCAAAACATTCCATCTTACACACACACACACACACACACACACACACACACATTTTCTTGAGGTTTTGGCTTCAGGGCACATCCAGCTCTACAGATCAACTCTGCTCTGGGTTAATCTTATCAATGAGGCAAATAAGAACTCTTCAGAGGGGAGGGAACTTCCAACACCCCTCCCCCATAGACTGCATTGAAAGTAGTTGTAATCACATACAGGTCAGGTTCTGCTGCCAGCTGCAAAAGATCTGCCCTCATGGATCATTAAAACCATCAACCTAACCTAGTCAATCAGCAGAGCAGAGAAGAACCCTCTTCAGGACAGAATAGCCCAAACCCACAGATCCAGCAAATGATCAAAGGAGCAAGATTACAGCCAATTACAGGGGGAAAAGAATGAAAAAATATGAGTAAACAACAGAAAAAAAAAGAAATGACAATCAACAACTTCTATCCAGATAATGAACAAAGTGCAAATGGAACAGAAGAGGACCAGGGAACACCAAGAAAAAAACAGAAACTCCAGTGAATTGGACAGAGGCTTTGGAAGAACTCAAAATTCAACTAACTCAAGAACTCAAAAACCAGTTAAGAGACGTTGAAGACAATTGGGAAAAAGAAAATACCTGAACTAAAACAAGAAAATAGTGCATTGAAAGTCAAAATTGACCAGCTTGAAAATGAGGCAAAAAAGGTGAAAGATGGCCTACAAAGAAAATCAGGCCAGAAGGAGAAGGATAAAAAAAAATCCAGGGATAAAATTCAGTCTTTAATAATTAGAATCCAACAACTAGAAGCAAATGACTTCACGAGGCATCAAGAATCTATAAAACAAAATCAAAATAATGAAAAAAATTGAGGAAAATATAAAACACCTCATTGACAAAATGACAGATCTTGAAAACAGATCTGGGAGAGACAATTTAAGAATTATTGGACTTCCAGAAGGAAAAGCCTGGACATCATCCTACAGGAAACTATCCAAGAAAACTGCCCAACATTCTCTAACAAGACAGAAAAGTGGAGATTGAAATAATCCACAGATCATCTCCTACATTTAATTCCCAATTGACAGTGCCCAGGAATGTTATAGCCAAATTCAAGAATGACCAGACCAAGGAAAAAATATTACGAGCTGCCAAAAAGAAGTCATTCAGATACCAAGGGAACCACAGTTAGGATAACACAGGATCTGGCTGCATCTACTCTGAAGGACCTGAAGGCATGGAATATGATATTCTGGAGAGCAAGGGAACTGGGTCTACAACCAAGAATCAACTACCTAGCAAAACTGACTATATTCTTGCAGGGGAAAGTATGGTCATTTAATAAAATTGAAGACTTCTAAGCATTCATAAAAAAAAGACCAGACTTAAACGGAAAATTTGATGTCTAAACACAAAATTCAAGAGAATCACCAAAAGGTAATTAAGAAAGGGGAAAAAAATTAAAAAAACAAAACTTTTTTTAAGGGATCCATTAAGTTCAAATGATTTGTATTCCTATAAGAAAAGATGATATTGGTAACTCTTAAAATTGTTCTTATCATCAGGGTAGTTAGAAGAAATATACTTAGAGGGAACAGTGACAAACTGTATAGGATGAAATGTTGATATATATATTATATGTACATATAATATATATACATACACAAATATATGTATGTATAAATATATATAAAACTAGAGGTAAAAAGAGGATAATATTAAGAGAAATGGGAAAAGAGACAAAATTAGGTAAAGTTATATTTCAAAAAGAAACACATGGGGGAAACAGGAGAGAAGACCAATACACTGGAAGGGGTAAAGAGGTTGGAGACAGGAAATACTTAATTCTTATGTGCATTGAAATTGACTTTAAGAGATAAGAACAATCAGATCCTTTGGGGGCAGAGAATTGATTCGTGAC